>NC_062969.1:15066299-15195360 GCF_023119035.1 Salvia hispanica
TATATATATATATATTTTCTAAATATATGAATGAATTAAATGGATTTATATATATTTATAATTTTAAACTTCAATATATATTGAATTTCAATATGTTTCGATATATACGATATATATCGATATATTCGATATAAAACGATATATCGCGATATAAGGAAATTTATATCGTTATCGTATCGAAAACTTACGATACGATACCGTATCGTATCGAAAATTACGATATACCGAAAATTCGATAAATTTTCGATATTTTTCAATACGATACGAGCGATATTTCATTTTTTCGGTATATTTCCCCGACCCTATCCATGAATCCCCAAATTAGAATTGGAAAATCAAAATGTATTGTTTACGATTAATTAATTTGTTTAGCATTTAGTTTTCGGTCTATATATATATATAAGACATTTCATTGTATTTTGTAGTTACCAGTTAATAAAAATATAGTTATTAAAGATATTTCTCTCTCTTTTCTCTTCCCTCTCACATCGACAATTTCTGTAAAATCTTCATCTTCCTTAAATGGAGGTTTCTCCGTCCTATTCAATACTCAATATTTTACAACCTAGGTACCATTTATATGAAAGAGGGTGTAATTTTTTTTTTACTCTAAACTTTGCTTTTGGTTTCAATTTAATATTGTTCGAATTATTATTTCAATGTTTGAAAATGAAAATACTCTGAAGCCTATTATGGGCATTTCAGTCAATTTACTCTCTCGTCTTCACTAAAATACGGCTTGAACTTTGACTGAAATGGAGAAGATAAAAGCATCCACAGTGCCGGCTAGCCGAACCATTGCAAGCGGCCAGCCCGAAATCGGCGAGAAAATCAGCGTGGGCTGGCCGATGCGCTGGCCGCCATTGTGGCGTGCCGATCGGCCAGCGCCCTTTTTCGTTTTTTTTTTTTTTTTTTGAAAACCTATATAAACGTGATTTTAATTTCATTTTCATTTGCACCACTTGTTTTAACGAGTTTTATCTCTCTCTAACTTTCTGAACAAGAGCATCATCGAGCGATGGATCACAACAACGAGTCCGGCTCCAGCGACGAGTGGATCTCAGACTCCCACGGTACCCGTGGGATCTGGATGGGGCGGGCAGATGGGCCCAAGGTTTAACATCCCTTGGAATCAGTTGATGGGGATGATGGCCGGAGCGCGGGGGGAACCAGGGGGGATGTCGGGCAGCGGGTAGGGGGGGGAGGTATGCCCCCGATGCAGCAGCAGATGATGCATCAGATGATGGGGATGATGCATGTCTGGCAGGGAGGGATGCAGCCCGGTATGCATCCTGGGATGCAGGGGTCACCGAGGGGGACACGGTCCCATCGTCCTTCTCTGGATTTTTTGACGGCTTCGTCTCACACGTCGACCCAAGTGGAGACGCAGTTCACTGGCGATGACCTTTTGTCATTGCATGACATGGGGATCGGATCTCCCGTTCCAGCGGGGCGGGCCGCGGCGAAGAAGAAGAAGACGAAGGGGAAGGCCAAGGCGGTCGGCGAGTCGTCGCAGCCCGCTGTTGACGACACCCCCGCCCGGAGGAAGTGGACGGAGGATGAGTACGCCGGGTGGCCAAGGCGTGGTTGACGGTGTGCGACGATCCTGGTTGCGAACAACCCGACGGGTCGTCAACATGTGGGCGAAGATTAGAGCTGCCTACGTGAGGCTGGCCGCACGGGAAGGACTTCAGCGGGGAGGAGTGCCGGAAGGGGTGGGAGCGCATCAGGGCCGCGGTCGGCCGTTTTTCGGGGTTGTACGCCAACGCCCTCCGTCAGCTCACTAGTGGGCAGAATGAGGAGGACGCCCGGAGGATAGCGGAGAGTCAGTTCCCCTTGCCGGGGAAGTATAAGGAGTTCCACTTCTGGGAATGCTATGTGTTGTTGATGGACTCGAGAAGTTCCGGGGCGGGGGTGCGACGCTGGGTGGCCGAAGAAGCAGAGGCTGAACTATTCCGGCGACTACAGTGGCAGCAGCGGCGGATCCCACAACCCCCCCCGGATGCTGAGGAGTTTCCGTCCCCTCCATCCTTTGCTCGTCGCCCCCGCCCGGTTGGACAAAAGCGGGCGCAACGGGCAGCGAGGGGAGGATCCCCCCTGTCGCCCCAGGAGGTCATCTCGGCACAACCCCCCCACGCGAGTACACCTTATTCTCGCATCAAAAAACGGAGGAATGGATGTACAAGGTTTTCCAAGAGTGGAGGGCCGCAACTGACCCCACGGAGAAGATGTTTTTCCACTCGATGCTCGAGAACATGCGGGTGGATTTGAATGCCTCGAGGGCACCGGTGGGGGTTCCGACGTGGATTGAATACCCCGGGTGGCAGCGGCGCGGACGGCGGCGACGACGACGAGGACGGCGGCGACGGCGACGAGGACTAGAGAGTGGCGGGGCTCGTGTGTGGAAGCCATTTTTTAAAAAAAAAATCATGTATTTTTTTTTTAATCTTTGTAATTTTTTTTAATGAAATGAATTAATTTTCCCGTATATATGTCGTAAATTTAGTTCCGTAATTTAATCGTAATTTTAATTTCGTAAATGTAGTATTTTTTGAATTATTTTTATTGCGGCTGGCCTATGGCTGGCCTAAATCTGATGTGGCAGGTGGATTTTTAGTGCTGCTGGCGTGGTAGGGAGAGAGAGTGGCTGGCCTAAAGCCACTGTGGATGCTCTAAGAGAAGGAAAAAATGAGAAAGAAGAAAGAAAGATAGATAAATTAAATATTGCAATGATAAATACAGAGTGAATAGACACATTTGAACGATATTAAATCGTATTAAAAGACTTCAAATGATAATTTTAAACATTACAAACCAAAATTGATATATTGACAAAGTTTAGGGACTAAAAAAATATTTCCTCTTATAAGAAAGAGACAAACTCATCATTCATGGCAACTTTCGACATTTGCATATTAGCACCTCTGTCTATTTCTACATAAGATTTACCACCATCAATAAGTATCAAATAAAAATTAGAGGACAAGTGCATATCGGATGCATGTTGTTCTCTAAGCCAATTTAAGCAACCGAATATTTTGTGATGGAGTAATCGGCTCTTCTTCAAGTGTGAGATGTCTAACTCGACAACTTGGAGCTCATAATGGTCGAAACTTGCAACATACTTTCATTGAAAACCACATCTATGCGAATAGGGTGTGGAAAATACTGAAATACCTGCCTTAACGTATTGGTGAAATTTTGGTACACCGTGGTTTTTGGTACAGTATGATACCTTACCGTTAACGGTAAGTTTTTTCATATACCGCGGTATACCATGGCATACCGAAATTTAGTACTGTAATACTCCCTTCGTCCCACTTTAGAAGTCCCGATTTACCATTTTTGGGTGTCCCATTTTAGGAGTCCTGGTTGGAATATTCCATAAATGGTATTAGGCCCACATTCCACTAACCTTTTTCTACTCACATTTTATTATAAAACTAATATAAAAAGATAGGACCCACATTCCACCATCTTTTTTCACCAATTTTCCTTTACATTTCTTAATACCCATGCCGAACTCAACCGGGACTCCTAAAGTGGGACGGAAGGAGTATATAGTATATACACTGTGATTAGACTTCACAGACATTGGTCCTCATAGATCACTATGGACTAACTCCAACTTATATGTCATCAAATTTCTGTCTCTTCTCCATAAACTCACCATTCTCTGTTTCTCGAACACTCAATCCTCACACAAGCCAACTTTAACAATTTTAAGACCAATCAGTAAACTTTGTCAGCATCAGCACAATATTTCCACATCTTTTTCATCATGTGGTCAAGACGATAATGTTACAAATCTATATTATTTGCTTTACTAGCAAGATTGATACAGTTTTTAGAGTTAATTGTGGTATACACTGTGCCCTCTTTCTTACCTTGAACTACTTGAATAGTTATACTGATGTTCTAGATGAATTTTGCACGTTTCTTAGGGCTTAGACCTTTACTTGATTTGATTGATTATTGTTTAATTTTATATTATGAGTGTCTATATTTCTATCAATTGGTTGTTTACATTTTATTGAATTTTCATAGCAAATGAGTCTTAATCGAAGATGTTTGAGATTAATTGTTGAGAGCGGGAGAGATCCTAGAACTCTGGAGTTAAAATACTCATGAATCGCATTAGTGTCAAATTTGTAATCACCGATTTTAATGGGGTTATAATTGAAAGTTGGATTTATGAGTTGAATTACAAGAAAATAGCATGGAGGAGTGAAAATGGAATGATTATTAATCAAGAAAATCAGATACTCGAAGAATAAAGTAATATAGCATACGGCATAAGTGACTATAATGCAAGTTCAAAACAAAAGCATACATATTTCAGTACAGACTATGGTTATAAGTTCCTCATGAACTTGACAGAATAGAATCATAAACGGTAGCAAACAGTGCATATCAGAATAATCTTGAAGAGGATACCACAGAACCATTCCGAACGATCGAGCAGAAGAGAGATGTCGTCAAACCGACAGCTCTGATTTAGAGACCAAAATGCCATCAGTGTCCGCATACATCCACTCTCCATCACAGATTCTGGTCCCAGCAATGTTCACAGGAACGTGCTTCTCTCCAACCCCTTTCTTATTAGCTTTTATCGGATGCGATGCCAGAGCTCTCACCCCGATGTCACAACCATTGATTTCATCCACATCCCTTATGCAGCCGTTGACTATTATACCAGCCCATCCATTGTTCTGAGCTTGCACGACTGGGTTACCACCCAATATCGCGCATCTCAAACTACCACCTCCATCAACAACAAGAACCCTCCCATTCCCCTTCTCCTCAAGAAACTCTCGTACCAAAACATTGTCTTCAAACACTTTCAGGGTAACAACTGGGCCGGAGAACACTTGCCGCCTACCATAAATCTGGAAAACTGGATGGAGTGCCCGTAGCTCACCACTCACTATAAGCTGTGGGTTTGTATCACACACTTCAGCTGTTGTGACCAAGGCCATCCTAGATCAGTAACCTTCATAAAAGGACACACCATTGTAAATGATCATATAATAATTTACCAACATTTATTCATAATGAAGATTACTTGTAATCAATTCAATAAGTCCAAAACTACTTAGATACTCATTGAGACAGAAAATCTAGCCTTTCCATGTCGTGAACAGATCTTCATGAAATGTAGAGGACAAACCGACAAAGTATAGTTTTGTTGTGTGTTAGTTTATATATACGAGTAGACTACTTTGTGCACTAATATAGAGAGCCGAAATCCAAGTAACTTGCAAGTATGAAAATTAGCAGCCAATTTGCTAAGCTTGAAGTAATCATACTGATAATCGAGAGACAACGCTTACACTAATCAATATGTAGTGATAATATCATGTGGATAACCAAGATTCCAAATGATTCAGAAGCAATCAATCAAACTGAACATATGATTTGTGTTAGAATGGCAAATAATGAGGGAAAAGCAAACAGAAGACAAGATTTCCAGAATACATCTAGATCACATTGTTTGAAGCATCGTCTTCCATTAACTTGATAGATTTGAAATCCATACACATCCTCATCTTCTCTCACTTAACTCTGTAACCCAAAATTGTCTTCTATAAAAATCTGAATTTACTTGTAGCTAGCAAATAGATGAATAAATATACATGGATCTACCATCACTCTTAGAAATGAAACTAATCGGGCTCTCACACCATTCGAATCCTCGACCATCAACCATTTCTATGTAGTTCGCACATCAAATTAGAGCAGATAAGTAAATAAACAGATATCAACAATAAAGCTGAATCAGATAAATTGTGACTAAAAAGGAGGTATCAAACAGTCGATTCAAGTAAAGCATCACAGTGAGAGAGATCAGAGACTGTTACGATGACAAAAGAGCAGCGCGATTCCGTGTATTGAGCAACTGTTTTCAACTCAAACGACGAAGAAAGTGAACTCTTTGGTGAAACCCAAACTTCTACTAGCTATCGAATTTGAGCAGTTTTGTGCCAAAGCCAGTTAAGTAAAGAGACAGACAGAGGTGAGTGATTGGGATCTTTTACGATACTATAAATTCATGAAAAAGTTTAACATTGGATTATGGTGGAGTGGAACGTGATTCCTCTGCTTTAATGAAATGGCATCAAGCTCAAATCCTACTTCTAGCTAGTGATGCACCTACAAACCAATAAGTAGTACTGCTTCTATCCTATAAAAAATAGGCTATTTAGGTTGGCAAGTTTAATGAATAATTGCTAAAGTAAGAGAGAAGAAAAAAAGTATTGTCTATTCAGGTTGGCACGAGTTTATTGAATAATTGATAAAATAAGAGAGAAATAAAAGTGTTGAAATTGTCTAATGGATGATGGGCTCATAAATGATAAAATAAAAAAGAAGGAAAAAATATATATATACTATTTTTATAAAACAAAAAAACAAAGAAATATGACATATATCTATAGAATGGAAGGAGTTGGTGAAATTTTAACGAAATCTGCTATATAGTTATCCCAGTATGAAAATAAGGAGTAGTAAAGAGCTAAAATTGTTGGGAAATTTCAGGTTATTAACTTTTTTAGTTTGTGAAAAATTCGGGTGTAATTTAGCTGCCAGTTTGTGATTAATGCACAAAATGGTGACAAATAGAAATTAACACAATTTAACATCTTCGTGTCACCTCTGTTTTAAGAATTGAACCAAGAAAATTATACATGATTCTAGTTCACTTCCAATGTACTATTGGATTAGGATTCTATTAGGTTGACAACTATTTTAAATTGATAACAGACATTTATGTCAACAATATATATTAAACAAGAAGACATTTGATAAATCCTTAAACAATAGTCAATTTCTAATTTTGATAGTAATTTTTAAGAAGACATTTGATAAATCCTTAAACAATAGTCAATTTCTAATTTTGATAGTAATTTTTAATGAAGCGAGTCTCATTCTCAACTAACAATATTTCAATCATTTTCAAATTCACTCCTACTTTACTGATTTAACCTGTTCCATCTATTCTATGAGATGCAAAGAATACTTAACAAGAACCGAACTAGAGCCGTACTTATATCCCACCCCTAGCAACGAGTATTAATTAAATCTTGAAAATTAAAAGAGGGATTGTAACACAGTCAAAGAGATTCCATAGGAAAATCATTTCTATATACTAATACTACAATACTAATATTCTTTCTTTCCCACGAGAATATGTACTCTTGGCTAGATATTGATATTAATAAATAATTGGTTAAGTAAGAAAAATTAAGTGCAGCATTGTTGGAGAATGAGTCTTACCTCATTGGAGAGAAAAAAAAACTTTCCGAAATTAAAAAGTGCATACTCTTGTATGACGAACTAAAAAGGAAGACTTAAAAATAAAGGGTGCATATTATTATGAGACGAGAGGAGTAGGAATTGCAAAGCTTAATATCGGATTTGGATTCCCTGCTCTGACATATTAGAGAAATAACTTGGATGATTGATGGTAGAACACTTAAATTAAGAGACTCTTAGAGAATAAAAAATAGTTAAAGAGGAGAAATAGTAAATTAAGAGAGAGAATAATATAGAGAAGTGTTTTATCTACGTTATTGTCTCTCTTACTTTATCATTTCTTCACTTTAACTATTTTTTATTATTTTTACAAAAAGAAAGTAGAAAAGTCAATAGAGACTGCTAAAGCGGGACGGAGGGAATACTACAGCAGAAGATGGTGTGGTTAAAACGCACAGCAATACCCATGAAACACAACCAAATAATATGAACTCAATTCAACTCAATTCTTTATTTAATTTACTATGGGCGGGTGGGCCCATTATGTAAAATAGATATACACGCACCCCCATGCTGTATGCATTCCCTTTTTTTTAGTTGATGCAAAATATTATTTTTGTTTTGCACATTTCTTTTATTTAAATACTAAAAATATTATAAAATTAAATATTATATTATACATGCATATTAAAATACTTATATTATAACTATGATGTAGTAATAAATATTTGTATATTTTATTTTTATATATAAAATATTAAAAATATCATAAAATTAAATACTCCCTCCGTCCACAAAAACAGAGCAAAGTATGTATGTCACGAGTTTTAATATAAAATTGGTAAAGTAAGGGAGAAAGGGAAAAAAGTAAGAGAGAAGGAGAAAATATAAGAGAACAACAGTGTTAGTGGAATGTAGGGTAAGAGAGAAGAAGAAAAAAGTAAGAGAGAGGAGAAAAAGTAAGAGATAATTTTTCCATAAATAATTGAGATCTATTTTTTGTGGACGGCCAAATATGGTAATTTCGCTCTATTTTTTGTGAAGGGAGAGAGTATTATACATGTACACAATATTAATATACGTCTAACTTGTAACTAGATAACATCAATTCTCTTTTTCGTTCGTCCATAATTAATTGACACTCTTACTTACTAAAACTATTTTTGGTAATGAATCTCATATTCTTCTAACTTAGAATAAAATTAATATATAAATATAGGACTCATATTCTACTAATTTTTTCAACTCACTTTCTACTATATTTTCTAAAACTCGTGCCAAGTCAAACGGGTTCAACTAATCTTGAATGGAGGGAGTAAGATATTTCATACTTTTTAAAAATAAAATATATAAATATTTATTATTCCCTCCGCCCTATAAAAATATGGACAATGGATATGGCACGGGAGGAATAAAGACAAAATTAGTCTAGTAAGAGATGGTATGTAAATTAAAAGAAATGAGGAAAATGATAGTTAAAGTAGTATTAATAGATATTGGGACATACATCATTAAATTGATATAACTTTTCGAAAATGGAATGCATATATTTTTATGCGACAGATAAAAATGAAAAGTGCACATATGTTTATGGAACTAGGGAATACACCATAGTTACAATATATTCCCTACACCATAGTTACAATATATAAGTACTCCCCTTTTAATATGCACATATACTATAATATTTGATTTCATTATATTTTTAGTATTTAAATAAAATAAATTGCAAAATAAAAATAATATTGTGCATTAACTCAAAAAAGGGAATGCATACAACATGGAGTGCGCATATATCTATTTTACATAAGGCTGTAATGGGCTCACCCGCGCACAGTAAATGCTGTGTTTAGGGTTCAATCAGAGGATCCATTCCCTTGTAGCAAAAAGGTGATCCGGTCATCCTGCCGCCCCCACACCCCGGTCCGACAGTTTGTGAGGGGGTTCAATCAGGGTACACAGCGAAGGGGGTTCAATCAGGGTACACAACGGCCTGTTAGAGATGAGGCCTTCAACCCACTGTCCTGACAGGAGCCCATCAGCGGCCTGTTAGAGAGGAGGCCTTCAACCCACTGTCCTGACAGGAGCCCATCTCCCAAGGCCTCACACTTGTGCCTGAGAGATGGAAGCTCCCACACGCCAGTAGTGGGATTCGAACCCAGCTCCTTGTAGCAATATCTACTCCCCCGGAATCATCTGCGCTAAGCCCCTGCGGGCAGCAGAGGATCCATTCCCCGTTGGTAGTTAGGTTCATTATGTATAATTTTAAATTGTTAAGTTGTATTGTTGATAAAGAAATAGTTATGCTATTATGAATACAGTATAATGCTAGTAAAGATTTATGGCGAAAGGGTTATTGTAAGTTATGGTTGATGGTAATTGGTAGATGTGGTAATTTCGGCGTCAAGTTGGTCCACATATCTAGAAATTAGAAATTAAGAGCATTTTCTTGACTAAATTTACATCCTACAAGTTGTCTAGCAGGATTTTCGATATCTTGCATGCATTGATGCATATATTGACTTTCCTGTGCTCATGTGAATTAAATACTCGTTCTATTCCAATTAAAGAATACTCATTCAGTTCTGATAAAAAGCGAACTATTTCTTTTCAATATGAGATTTTACATAACAATATTTATATATTAAACAAAAAAAATATAAATTACAAATAATAATGTCTAGCTGGAGTATTATTATTTAAAATAAAACATCTCAAAGAAAAATGAATTACTTTAAATGGAGGAATGAAATACAACCTCTTGTATGCCTTCTATTAAAAAAATATACTCCATTTGGTTTCAATAAAATAGTCCGCTTTTTATTTTCCACATTATCATGAAAATATAGTATTAAATGTTATACTACTACTCTACTCTACTAAGCAAATAAAATTTACTACTATTCCTTCCATGATAATATATTTCCTTTTAATTTATTTCAATTAAAATGACACAACTTTATTTTTGATAAGGTTTTCCTTCCAATTGATGCACTAATGATTTCTCTTTTGAATAATTAATTGATTACTAATGATTTCACTTTTGAATCATTATTCTCAATTCTCATACTCTGATGCAGATGAATGACGTTTGTGGACCAACGATTCCAACTTCTGCAAAAAGCAAAAAGGCACAAAAGCCATCACCCTCAAATCTGTTTGTCTCATTTAACTTTTTTTTTTTTTTTTTTTTTTTTTTTTTTCAGTTTTCCTATCTATTGCGATTTAATTATTATATTTTCCTACACAAATCTCCCAATAATGGAATACGAAACTCGGCACCGACCTATATTCTCTGTACCTCAGCACATGACACCTGCACAAATTTTTATATTTTTATTCTTTGATTTCGTTAATTTAATAACCCGAGTAATAATTTTGTTAAAAACAAAATCAATGAATCTTATTAACAAAAAATTCATTACATTGGTTCGATTATGAGCACTTTAACTCTTGTAGCCATCCCAACAAAAAATCAAATTCATTACTTTGACAAATTGCAATCTCAATTGATAAGGCTAACAAACTTTCTAGAGAGAGAGAGCACTGAATTCTTGAACAGAATGCCAACGCCAAATAGCAGCCGATGAATCCAATACAAAGATGGTTTTTTTTTTTTTTCCAATTGAGTTTCATTTCTTGGTAAGAAGACAGAAGAATAAAATTTATTTATTGAAAAAGTAGAATCGAATCGATTACTTCTTCTCCTCAGGCTTCTTCTCCTCTGGTTTTTTCTCCTCTGGTTTCTTCTCTTCGGGCTTCTTCTCCTCTGGTTTCTTCTCTTCTTTCTTCTCCTCTGGTTTTTTCTCCTCTTTCTTGTCTTCCTTGGCGGGCCCCACCGACAATATATCGACCTTCCCCACTTTCTTCAATTTCTTCACCACCGCTACTGCATCCATTTCCCCTATCACTGTCAGCTTCTGACTGCTCAGATCAGCAGCAATAGAATCCACCCCTGTTTCAGAGAAAAAGTGTGTGTGTGTGAGATTTTTTTATTTATTTATTTATAATTTTTGAAGAAATAGAAGAATTAATTACCAAGAATATCAGCAGCTGCTTCTATGGCTTTCTGTTTGGTTTTCTCATCAGTCATGGTCAAAACTTTCAGCACTACCTTCTGTTATCATCAAAACAAAACCTCAGAATTAGATGATTAAAGATTAAAGAAACCCTCTTCAGTGTGTGTGTGTGCAGTACCTGAGCTGCCATGAGAGAAGAGGTGGGGTGGGGAAGGGATAAAACTCCTTTTTTGTGCAAAGCTGAAAACACTGAAATATTTTGCTTTATATATATTGGATTAAATGGAAAACTTACGTAATTAGATGGCATTCTATTTTAATGCACGCTGAATTCTTTTTTTTTTAGGGGGGTTTTGGCATTATTTAGTGCGGTCTTATTCTTGAAATTTGGTGGAATAGATTGCGTATTCATATTTTCCTAGTTTAGTATGAGAATATATTGTCTCTGTTCCGCATATGTGTCTCACTTTGACTCAACGCGAATTTTAATAGATGTAAAAAAAATGAATAAGTTAATGATATATGGGTACTATTTTTATATAATATTAATTTTATAATAAAATATAAAAAAAAATGAATTAGCAGTGTCTATTATCAGAAAAAGTAAAAATAAAATGAAATAATTAATAAAAAAAAATACCAGAATGAAAATTGGGACTCATGACAGAGGACAGAGGGGATATCATTTTTTTTTTTCTTTAGAAAGAAAGTAAAAATTAATGTCAGTACACCATGTTTGAAAATATGTAGAGAATGGCATGGTGCAGGTGTACACTTAGATAATAGTACTAGTACTAATAGTATTACTATAAAATTATCAGTTTTTGAAGTACATCCATACAATTTGATTGGAGATTTATGTAAATAACATATCTACCAGAAGAATAATAAAAAGAAAACAAAACATTACAAGTTTCAAATTATCATTGGCATTTTCCAAACTTCTTTAACTCAATTTTCGCCTCAACCAACACCCTCGGCTATTATGTATTATTGCTATATTTTGCGAAAAATCTCAAATATTTCCTATTTGATAAAAATGTGTTTTATTCAGTAATTATTCTTTTGAATTTAGTGCAGATGATTGCGGATTGTACTGAGATGAATCAAGATGTGGTGGAAAATCAATTAATCAAGATGAAGTAGTGAGATCAATAGAAGTGGAAGTATTGACGCCAATATGAATTGAATTGATTTGTGTTTTATCTAATCGAGAATAAATTGATGAATATGAAATTGAGTTCAATCTCAAATGAATTGATGATGAATCGATGCAGATCTAAGTATGATCTCGACCAATCAAATTGTTTAAAATGGGGATTAAATGGTGTAGATGTAATTAAGTGCAATATCATATTGGGCCGAAAAAAGAAACGCAGTACAGCAGAATATAACCGCGGGCCGGGGCAGACATGATAATTTTCAACTAAGTGCATCAGTAATATTTTTATGATTAAATAAAACGAAAAATAGAAAAGCGTCAGATAATCCTTCTTCCTAAAACCCTTGCAGTTGCAGGGCTTCCCTAAAATCTTAGTAGCATTTGCCTCCTCTCTACGAAATCTTGAGAGAGAGCGATGGTGAGTAAAAGGCAAAAAGTAGCGAGAAAACGGTACAAAGAAGCTCACCCGGAGCTTTTCCCGCCGCCGCCGCCACCGGACCCAAACAAAAAGAAAAAGAAGAAGAGCACTTTCAAGCGCAAAACTTCTGACTCCACTAATCCAAACCAACTCAGGAAGTCATCCGGAAAGAAGCACCCGCTCAGAGTCGCCGGTATGAAGCCCGGTGAGAGCTGCTACATATGCAAAGCGCCCGACCACATTGCCAAGAATTGTCCCAAGAAATCTGAGTGGGAAAGGAACAAGGTCCAATTTTTATACCAATTCAGATATTTTATTTTCTGCTGTTTCGTACTCTTATTGCTGCCTTTTTATTGCAAAGTGGGATTAAATTTAATGGACGAGCCTTTTGTTTGTGCAATGCTCTTTATTCGATTTTTATGTTCCTTTTTATTAATATTATTGTTGTAAATGAGTTCTAGCCTTTGTTGTGAAGAGAATAAAATGTGGCACTTCAATTCAGTTTTGTTTTGTGTATGTGAGAGAAGGTTTTACTGATTTTTCTGTATGCTTGCATACAAGTTACAAGTTTGGAAAGTCAGTTGTGGTTGTGCCTTGATTGAATTTTGACTCCATTTTAGATGAAGTATTGAAATTTGTGTTTTCTGTTTGGTTGAGAAAGCATGAGATAGTGTTGATTTTGCTTATCTTCTTGGATCATGTATGCAGATCTGTTTGTCATGTCGGCAACGCGGCCACAGTCTTAAGAACTGCCCTAACCAGAATGAAGAGTCTACAGATAGGAAATTGTGTTACAATTGTGGAGAAATGGGGCATTCTCTGGCTCACTGCACCCAACCTCTTCAAGATGGTATGCTTTTTAAACTATATATGGAGTACAATTTTGTAAGATGCATGTTCCATTATGCATCATCATTCCGTCCATAGCATTTTTTCGCTATGGTTAAAATTTTAAAATAATCTGTTGATAAGGTAAGGCATTGAGGCATTGTGTCAATGGGTCTCCATTAATATTTGATAATCTAAAAACACATGTTTAATTGTCTTCTTTTGCTTTGATTGAATGAGCTAATAATTTCAGTCTCTACTGCCATTGTTAACCCTTTTTTTCTCATTATTCGATGACGTATTTGATTGCGCAGAAGCAATAACTAGTTTCATTACCATGTAAAACTGCTCAATGTGTGCATTAGTTAGGTTAGGTGATCTCTCTTTCTCTGATCATAAATCATAGTAAATCATAATCCCCTTGATCCCTTTGTTTAATTTTTCTTTCACCTAAATTGAATCTGCTCCTGAAAAGGTAAGTTACACTTCTTGTAAGTAATTAACGATGAGATACAAAAAGTGCTAGCTTTCTGGTAAGGGAGCGTGTCTACATGAGTTTGACTTTACTCCTCAAAATGAAACCGGCGTTTTTGTAGAGAAAACCTAGGTTGTCTCACAATATTACTCTCATCTGATTTACTTTAGACTTTGATCATCAAACTAATTCAAGGAGCATGATTTGTTCTATTCATCCATTCTTATTCTGTGTGAATAATACCAATGGTGATATTATCAAATTCAAGGCGGCAATGCTTTTGCATTTCAGTATTGTACCCATTTTGTTTACATGCATTAGTTTTTGCCATTGTTTTACTTTCTATCTTCCTACAAGTGACGGTCAAATTGGAAGCTCTGGTATTTCCATGTTCATTCTGGAGAATGTAGAGGTTTCCCATGAATTTTATTAGAAGCCTAGCCATGTTGTAGGACTGTGTTAGAATAATGTGAAGCAGGATGTGGTTTTGGCAATTTTTAGTTTTGCCATACATGAGATACATCTAAGTATTCAAACTTCAAATGACTTTCTTTGTTTCTAATTTGATTTATATGTTTGCATAAATCATGTAACCTTTGAGTATTTCCCCTGTGAACCTTCTTGTCTCAATGCGTTCTGCTGCTTTCTACTTGTGTAATTATGGATTCTGTAGCATAATATATTAATAAGAATTTCACAGATTCTGAAACGCGTTGACTCTTGTGCTCGGCCTTTGGGACATATTTTGAGCTGTCTGTTTTGCTGTTGCAGGAGGAACAAAATATGCCAATTGTTTTATATGTAACGAAACTGGGCACTTGAGTAAAGATTGTCCAAAGAATACCCGTGGAATTTATCCAAAGGTAAAATTACAAACTGAATTTGAGTTCATTTTAAATCTAATGCAATGAATGATGCATTATGTTAGAACTGCATATATTGATTGGGTTAGTTAATAAACTAGTTTATTTCTTGTCAACTTTGCATTACACAATTTGATACAGAGTAATAAGCAGAAGCATCGTATGCATTTGCTTATTATATCTTGGAATATGAAACATAGGGTGCGATAGGCACGATAAATAATGAAGATAAATATAGAACAATGAAGCAATAGTAGTAAAATAGTACTCCCTCCGTCCCGGGTTAGTTGCACATTTCCTTTTGCGCACGGAGATTAAGGAATGAGTGGTTAGTGTTTTAAGTAGAATGAGTAATAAAGTAGATAAAGTGATTGGATATTTTAGTTATATTATTAATTTTATTTTTTATCCAATTTTCTGTATCAGTATTTTTTATATATTCAAAATTATTTTAGTTAATAAAGTTTGAACAGTAAATAAACAAATTTCCGTGTATAATGTAAACAACAAAATGTAAAAGTACTCCATGTATATTCAAATTTAAATCAAAAGTGAGCTCCCAAATCTAAATGGCGGTAGATCAAAAAGTTTAAAATTGTGGGTTTACCACCACCCACCATTTTGTCGCCGACGGGAAAGAGGTTGGGGTTTGTGAGCTACGTGGATTAATCCACCCTCCATCTAAATTCTCTTGTTAGCCATGGTAGATCTAATGGAGAAATTGGAGGTGGAATAAATAGTGTTTTTAGAGAGAGATGCGTGGAAGAGTTTAGTGAAGCTGGAGGCGGAAGAATTTAGGTTAGAGAGAGAATGAGTTTGAAGAGAGAGGGACGTGTTTTTTTCCAAATGAGGGGTGGATGGGTTGGTGGGTGATTAATTTAACATTTTAAGTGTAATAAGGGCATGATTAACTAACACTAATTTTTACCTAAAATAGAAAGAGTGCAAGTATCTTGGGACGCCCAAAAAGGAATATAGTGCAAGTAATGCGGGACGGAGGGAGTAGTAATAACAAAACATCTTGTGTTAATAACAACTAAATAAATAATAATACATCTAATAACCAATAGTAGTAAAATATAAGTCAACGTGGCTGGATAGTAAATATTTGTGTACTAACTCCTCGTAGATAAACACAGAAATTGAGTTTTGTAGTTGCAGTTCTCTTTTCCGCTTGATTCATTTGTTCTCAGTTTAGTTGCATTTTTATATTGTTTAACATGATAAAACCCCCCATTATGCTTGAGGAAGAAGGTTATTGTAAATATAAAACATACACACACACACAGTATACACATGCTTGGCTTGTCTGTAGCTGCCTGAAAAACCGTCATATGATATGTTGTCTGAAAATTGCAGGGTGGGAGCTGTAAAATTTGTGGAGGTGTGACACATTTGGCAAGAGATTGTCCCACTAAACGCATCAGTATCCACAATGAAGCTGGTACGGCTGGTCAATCATGTAAGTGGTGTCTATGTCTTTGTTCCTTTTGCTCCGAGTCTAATTATACATATTTCAAACTGAAAAGAATTAATTGTACTTCTGAAGATCACGCTTTCAATTCTTTGCAAGAATAGTATCCCTTCAATTCAATAATTCCTGAACACATATACTTCATGATAATGTCGATAACGAGTTTGTATATGATGTTTTACTGGTGTGGCTAATCATGTGAAATGTGTTTGGCCTCTTTCACTAATCAAGAAATACCCTTTGTATGTATACAAATGAAGCTTATGTAAGGCCTAACCGTATAACCAAGTTGTCGGGCGATGACCTTGAAGATGACTTTGTTCCTGTGGTTCCACTCACTGGGAAAGACGAAGATGTGAAGATAAAGAAAAAGCAGGGAACCAAAGTTGTTAATTTTGTTGGCTGATAAATTTTGATAAAAGTGTGGATGAATTGTCTAACATTTTTGAATTATAACCCCACTTCATACGTTAGTCTACTTCACACCAGAAGATTATTAGAGCATACAGTACAATTTTGTTTTGTCAAGTTTCTCTATTATCTACCTTATTCATAGTATTTATTTCATTACTTTGTTGACAGAAGCTAGTAGTACATTTTATGATCTAAGACCATGTTTATTCATGACAAAATTTCTCTTTCCATCTTATCCATAAATTACAAAAAAAGAGACCTAATACTATTTGGTCTCTCTTTCCATGGTCGAATGTGACCTATGGTCTCTCAGATGGGGATCCTCTGCTGTGGTGCCATTTGTCACTATCTCATTGGTTCAATTTTTTTAATGTTAAATAAATTACATTTAAAAATTACCAAAATTTAGAAATATCCATCTTTTATAAACAGAGACTAAATTTGCTAGTCTTACATAGATGCATGCAAAATATAAGGTGACATAATGCATTAAGCTCAACAATTTATAAGAAATAACATGTGGAGTACGTGTGATTCTTAATGAGTATATTGTAAATATAAAAAGAGCAAATCTGGTAGAGTGATAATAGGAGTGTTTTGAGATAGGAAAAGAAAGGGCATGTCTATGTTTAGGAGACAATCCTTGGCCATTCAATTCGTCTTCTTCGCCACTTAATTTTCTCTCTCTTATAAAAACACACCAATTTCCCATTTTTCTGATCTCCTTCTTTTCTTTTTTCACTTTTGTTTGGTTTTTTGCAGATCGGAAGACAAAATGGTACTTCTCTTTCATTACATTCTGCATGCCTTATTTTCCTTTTCATCCTATTATTCATGACACAACCTATAATATTTCTTGTTTCTCTTTTTGGATCTATCAAATAATTGAAATGTATCAAACTTGCCATTTGTTTTGAAATGGTAATATTATCTAGCTAGAGAAGTGGAGATTTGATAGATCTTGATGATGAACGTTGTGATATTATTCAAAATATATTGGTGTGTTTTGTTTTAATAAAAATGGTTTGTGTGTACGTATGTGTTTTAGTTTGATAAAAAGATAATGAATGAATAGGCGAATTCGGCATCTGGAATGGCAATCGATGACGAGTGCAAGCTGAAATTCTTGGAGCTGAAGGCGAAGAGGAACTATCGGTTCATCACATTCAAGATCCTAGATTATCAAGTGGTGGTCGACAAGTTGGGCGGCCCTGATGACTCCTACGACGTCTTCATGTCCTCCCTCCCCTCCGATGAGTGTCGCTATGCTGTTTTCGATTTTGACTTCACAACCAATGAGAATTGCCAGAAGAGCAAGATCTTCTTCATTGCATGGTACCTGCACCTAGCCCTAGATAGTACCACCACTACAAATCAAAACCATTTTACTAATTTTATTGCGATTCGCTTAGGTCGCCCGAAACTGCGGTTGTGAGGATGAAGATGGTGTACGCTAGCTCAAAAGATCGGTTCAAGAGAGAACTGGACGGGATTCAGTATGAACTCCAAGCAACAGACGCCAGCGAGATGAGTTTCGACATAATAAAGTCGCGTGCCTACTAACATGCCATTGCACTTTGTCTTGTTATTTCATTTGTAATAATGTGCATGCTAGCTAGGTTTTCTATTGAATCATATATAGACGTAATATAAATAAGGGTGACCTTGTTACCCCATGTCATAGCCGCTACTTTATTCTTAGAATAAAAGAAATTGTTGATGGAATAGTTCTCATATCATACATGTTTACGCCATCAATTTTTGCACATATCAAAGTCTATAAGTTTATTAAGTAGTACTATCTAGCTAGCAATATAATTTTTCCTACTATGTTTGGTGTTTGCTGCTAAATGGTTGTTTTATAATATCCTCTGCTTAGCTAGTGACCTTAACGAATTTTCAAGATGAGTTTGGTAGGAGATCCAAAACTGCTACTTATATGCCATATTTCATAATTGAGCAAACTAAAGAATACTAGTAGTACATAACTTCATATGATATAGTACTACTCAACAGTGACATAAAATTTGCATATCACTGGAAGTTGAATAAAACATTCATATTCTTCTTGTGGTGCGTAAGAATCCTGCAACACCATGATTTTGAATGAACTGCTTAGGCTCCAAATTTGGGGACCTTAGCAGTAGATATCTGTGCAAGGAAGTGCTCAGAAACAATCCTCCTCTGGATTTTCCCAGACGCAGTTTTAGGGAGAGAATCAGTGATGAAAACCTTCTTAGGAACCTTGAATGCTGCCAAATTTTTCTTGCAGAACTTGATCACCTCTTCCTCATCTAGCTTCGACCCCTCCCTTGGAATAACTGCACAGTTTATCTGAACACCACCAAACAACTCAACACTAAGCAATAAAGATACATCAAATGACCTTAAACATGATCAAAGGCTAAAGTTTGGAGCTTCACACAACACCTAAAAAGCGCAAATATTAGTAAATTGGTGGAGAAAAATTGATTGGTTACACTTGCAAAAGTGTGACATATGACTTCATGCAAACGGTGAAAAAGATGTTTTTCGGCTTGAAAATATAAAATACTATAGAAGTTGGTTAAATATAACAAGTGGCATAAGACAAGGTGTGTAATAATCTCTTTACAAGTGGGTTTGTTACATCATATGACATTAGAAAAAGCAGTCATTGATTTAGACATTTTACAAGTGTGCGTTCACAAATTTAAGTTCCAATAATCTCGTGACAGATTAATAGTACTACTTATTTGATATGACCACAGAAACAACCACAGATGCGAGTAAAATGACTCCTTACCTCTTCACCATATTTGTCATCTGGCACACCAAACGCAACACCTTGAGCAATTTCAGGATGGGACAATAGCACTGCGTCTACTTCAATCGGTGAAATCTTTTCCCCTGCATAAACCAATCATCAAACAAAAATTCACACTCCCAAGAAACCATACTCTATGAATACGACAATATTTAACCAAGGCTGCTGCTCTCATCTCAACAACCGCAAGCCCATCAAATACTCCTTAACAAGACAAAAAAGGATAGACATTTTTGGGACCGCTCATTCCACAAGCTAACTAGGAAACAAAATCACAGTATGGACCCAACTCAAAAACAATCAATGATTAGTATGAGAATCGTAAAAGATTAGTACCTCCACGGTTGATCATTTCCTTGATTCTTCCAACAAGATGGAGATATCCATCTGAATCCAAGTATCCCAAATCCCCGGTGTGAAACCATCCAAACAAAAAAGCCGATTTATTGGCCTCAGCATTGTTCTTGTAACCCTTGGTGACATTAGGCCCCCTTATGCAAACCTCCCCATTCCCATTAGGGGCTTGCACAACGCCATTCTGGTCCAAAATAGCCATCTCCTGCCCCACGGGCTTCCCCACCGACCCCGCCTTGTGGGGCCCGTCCTCGGGCAGCGGATTCGACGTCATCAGATGCGTCGCTTCCGTCATCGCATACGCCTCAAGCACCGGCGCCCCGAACGCCTCCTCTAGCCGAGCCAGTATCGCCGGCGCCAGCGACGCGCTGCAGCTCCGGATGAACCGGAGCTTCGGGTAGGCCGGCTCCGGCTTGCTGAGGTGGCGGTCGAGCACGATCTGGTGGATCGTCGGCACGGCGGTGTACCACGTCGCGTTGTATGCCTTCATATCCGTCCAGAAGGTCGACGCCGAGAACCTCCCCGCGGCGGGGAGAGCCACTGCGGCGCCGGCGCCGAGCGAGCTGAGTAAGCCGGCTAGCAGGCCGTGGACGTGGAACAGGGGCAGGACGATGACGGTGGAGTCGGATTCGGTTAATTTGTAGACCGATTTGATGTTTTGGACGGAGGAGAAGAGGTTGTGCTGAGTCAGCGGCACGCCTTTGGGTCGGCTGGTGGTGCCGGACGTGTGGAGGAACAGAGCCACGTCGGAGGGGTCGTTGGTGAGTTCAGCGACCGATTCGGCGTCCACGTCGGATTGATTCGGGGATAGGATGATTTCCGATTCGCCGTGCGGCAGCGCGGCGGAGAGATGAGGAATATTGAGCTTCGCAGCGGCGGCCTGCGCCTGCTCGTTTCCTTCCTCTGACGTGATTAAAAGCTTCGATTCTGAGTCCGATAAGTAGAAATCGAACTCGTCGAATGTGTAGGCGGAGTTGAGCGGCGCCGCCGTGGCTCGGGCGCGGATTACGGCCAGAAACATTATCACATACTGCAACCGAGACAGAACAACTTTTCAATAAAAGTAAAATGAATCAAATTGAGGAATTGATAGAATTGTACCTCGACGGTGTTGGGGAAGGTGAGGGCGACGACATCGCCGGGATTGACGCCGGCGGCGAGGAGGTGAGCGGCGGCGTGATCGATGAGTTGATTGAGGCGTGCATGGGTGAGATCGAAGTTGGCGGAGACGCTGAGGGCGCGGCGGGAAGGGAATTGAGCGGCGACGTGGGTGAGCAAGGCGGTGAGGGTGGAGATAGGCATTGGTGATTGTAGAAAGGGAAATGAAAGAATAGAGCGATAAGGATGATGAATGAATAATGAATTTGTGTATGGTGATTGATATATAGAGAAGAGTGAAGAAGGGATGGCGGCTCCGATTTTGGTCGTATTTGGCGTGGAGCTGAAGCTGAAGGTGGAACTAGGGAAGGTATTACCAAATTATGTGCCACGTCTAATTATTTCATCATTAAATCTTAATTACACCGTATTTCTTTTTTATTTTCATATCTGTTGCAATATTTTTAAATACTAAAACCATCTCCAACCATTCCACTAAACTCAAACCTATTTTAGTATAAATCTCACACTAAATATTGATTTTGTTCCAATCATTTACACTAAACTTAAATCCAACAAAATATTCTTCACCCACTAACTTTTTATACTTTTCAATCATACATATATATTTTATCTAAATTACACACTAATCTCATGGGACTTTTGTCAATATTTTAAATTAATTAAATAATATAATATAAAATTTATTAATTAATATAACTAAATATAAAATCTAGTATTCATTAATAAATTAACAATAGATTATTATGCATTATTTTAATTACTAATGTTAACTATTTTTGTTATATATGTACAGTTAGATTAACAATAGATTATTTTTTTTCCGATATATTGAATAATAGTATAATATTAAAATGGGCCAATCCACTATTTAATAACTAAATCAAATATTAATAAGATTAGATTAGGTTAATTCACAGTTTCATCTTCTCCACGCCACTTTATGCTCTGTAAGTTTTTTTTTCTCTGTATTTTAATTTCTCTTTCTTCTCTTCTTCTATCCTTCACTTCTTCTATTTTGATAAATATGAGTTGATTTGGACTTGAATGCAATAACTCAAACTATGAAAAGTGTTTTTGGTATACTTTTAGTGCAAACCTAAAGATAGGTATTTTTTCTTTAAAAACCAATAATGGGATTGATTTTGCAGTACTGTTGGAGAGATTTTCCTACTGCATTTTAAGTTTTGCAATACTGTTGGAGATGCTCTAATTCAGTTATTTTTGGATTTTGGGATATCTCACGCGAAATAAGACACGATTTAGTTGCATCTGACGAGAAAGATGGGTTTTATTTTGTTTGTTATTCCCTCTTTAGTTTGGATACAGGGGATATTAGGATCCATTATGATTCTTAAATTTTATTCCAAAGCACTACATATTTTTTAAGTAATTTTAAATTATTAATAATTTTGCATAACAATATCATTTAAAACAAAGTTGAAAATTTTTTAGGGACTTAAACTTCTTGAGCTCTTCATTTGGGTGCCGATCCTATTGTTTACTATTCTTTTATTTTTGTTGGATTTTTATTAGAAGTTTCATTTCATTTCTCCAATCGAGCAGTGGAGATATGCATGAGGGTAAACATCTCGGCTTGTTCGAAAAAAAAACGGTTCAATG
Source organism: Salvia hispanica (assembly GCF_023119035.1). Classification (NCBI taxonomy): domain Eukaryota; kingdom Viridiplantae; phylum Streptophyta; class Magnoliopsida; order Lamiales; family Lamiaceae; genus Salvia; species Salvia hispanica. Next base: position 15,089,109 of record NC_062969.1, read on the forward strand.
ATTAAAGCAATTAATTTGTAGTAGTACTTAACTTCAATAGAAAAAAATGCATGGAACTAAACGGTAACAACTTGAGATATCAGTACTTATCCTATGTTACTGTCAACAAGCTGATTCGTAGCTGCAATATGACTCTCTTATAAGTAAAATAAGAAAAATCATTATGTGTAAAGACTTAGGATCCAACATTGACCAGAAAATACGTTGTAAGACCCACGTTTAGTTATGTCATCAAAGTGGATTTTGTTTCTTTCTCGATTTTTAGTTTTCTCTTTTCATTTTCTTTCATTAAACTGTTAGATTGAGAGTTTAAGTTACTAAAAGAGATACTCCATCTCCGTCTTCATCTTTAAGTAAGAGTCTCATTTTTTTTCAGCATGAATTTTCAGAAATATATTAAGTAAAGTGGGTAAAAGAAAATTAATAAAATATGAGTCTCATTTGTATATATTAGTTTTAAAGATATGTGAGTGGTATGAGTTAGTGGAGTGTGAGACCTCTTTGTCATTCATAGTAATAAGATCCGAGACTCCTATTTGTGGATGTCCCAAAATGAAAAAATGGATTTGTGGACAAATGGAGTATTTGATAAACTATTACTCCTAATCTTCTTAAGAAAGGGTATAAATATGAATTGGTTACTTATGTTTTTTTCCTAATTATATCTAATAAATTATAAAAAAGTTTTTTACAATGAAATTTGTATATTTCAGATACCTCATAAATATATATATAATGGAGGTCTCTTACCGTTCGGGATACTCTTTTATATTCCCTCCATACTTTTTTTTGAGATTTCCTATCATAAGTGAGTCATATTTTCATTTTAAGCAAAAAGTTCTCTCTCTTAATTTATTTGTTAATCTATTTTTTTTACTTCTCTATTTTTTCCTCTCTCATACTTTAATTTTTTAAATATATTAATTTTTACAGCTTGTGCCAAAAGAAGTGGATAGCTTATGGCGTGACGGAGGGAATACTATTTACAGATTTTTTAACCAATTTCACTCTTTTTTTGCCCGTATTTTGAATCTCTCATCTCACTTTATACTAGTATCAGATTTCTCTTCTCTATTTTCTCCATTTTATACTCTAATGCATCCATTATTTATTTGGATTCCTTTTGTCTTTATCAAAAATATATCAACAAAATAAGTCTTATTTAAATATCTTATTGTACGTAGATAATCGTAGAATGCGACATTAAATATATATTCCGATTAAATAATAAAGTAAATTTTATTTGTATATCAATAAAATCTATTAATGTGTAATATCTATACAATCACACCAGCAATAAACACATGCATATAATCGTGTCAAATTATCAGCAGAAAATAGTCATTTTTATTAATATTTTATTTAGTATAACCATGCACCATAAAACAATGTCAATAATATTACCCCTTCGTCTCCTAAGAACATAGAACTATTTTCAGTTTGTCCCTTAAAATTATACACTTTTTTATTTAAGAATTTTTTTTCTTTTTAAATAGGATGAGATAGTCTACACTAACAATATTTCAAATCACTATTTCTTTTATATTTCTCTTTTATTTTACAATTATGTATTAAAACTTAAGCTCCTTCAAAAATTAATTTTAAAGAGATGAATGAAACTAAAAATATCAATAAAATGACAATGAATATGTAAATACACACAAGCATATCAACATAATATACTTAAACGCGTTAATATCAATTGACCATTAAGAAAAATCAAAGCATATAAGAATTCAAGGTAACACTAATTATAATGTCAAAAAAATGAAAAATACAACTAGTGTTGACTATATTCCATGTTAAAAAAAATGAAAAATACAACTAGATGTTGACAGCTGTGGGATTTGAACCCACGCCCTTTCGGACCAGAGCCTAAATCTGGCGCCTTAGACCACTCGGCCAAACTGTCCTTGTTATTTGTTTAACCGTATGTCTTAATAAATCAATAATAGTCTATTTTAGACTAATTAATATTGTAATCTACTGGTTTAGAATATTTTAGACTATTTAAGGTGTTCGATTTGCAAGATTATATCCCGAGATTAAATTAGTAGTGTGTGTGGTTCATGAGATTTAATCTCACAAGGCCACAACTCAATCTTAAATGAATAATCATGATATAATTAGTCATAACTAACCCCCTATGACTAAAATAATTTCATAACTCAATCCTAGATTATATCTTGATAATATTTTATCTAGGAAACCGAACACTACCTTAATATTTATCTACTGGTTGTCAATAATCATGTTCAGTGGTTTGTGGATTTTTGAAATAAGATCAGTTCACAAAATTTAAGATTGATTTTGGTTAAGATATTTAAATTATCTTTGTAAAATAAAAACATAGTAAAAATATGGTGGATCACCTGTTTATGTGATCACCAAACACAAATGGTGGGGATAGCCATTCTCCAACTGGCCAAACACACTTGAAAAAGTAACAATATGAAGAACATATCTTTCAGCCATGTGTCTATGAAATAAGTACTTAATAACTTATATTAGAACTTCATTTATTAACATAGCATGTGTAATAATGACAACTAGTACCAACCAACCTATAGATCTAATCTCTACGAAACTTCATCTTGATATAAATTTATAAGTTTTGGGTTTAGAGTCTACAGCCACTCAGTTTATATAATTACCGAATTCATTACAATAATTTTGAATTAACTAAAATTCGAAATCATCAACTCCAAGAATAATTCAACTATAAACTAATTAAATTTTATTTCACATTAAGAGTAACAATTAACAAACACATTATTTTTATTGATTTAATCTTTTAATTTCAACCTGGAGTAAAAAACTGTGACAAAACCCAAGTTCCAGATCATTTATTAAAAAATTAGTTGCTTGGATGATAGTGAAGAACTGCATGGCGAAATTTATTTAACAAATAGCACTAGTTTTTAGATGAGTCAGTGTCCGGGATAAGAAAAGGCAATAAAACTCAAAAGGCAAAATATAAAAATCCGACGCTTGGCATTGCCTAAGGGTAAAATATTGGCTCTTTCACAATCAAAATCGAAGATTTAATCTATTTATTTTTTTAATTGAAAAATTTGCTGTGAAAGTCTGGAATATCCACGAGGAATCCGTTTAATCATTTAGTATAATTGCAGCCTTTAAAAATAGTATGTCGTGTCGGCGTTTGATTTTTCAAATGGCTCATCTATATCAATACTAGTAATATCTATGGGGAGAAAAGAGTTAAATTTTGTGTTAAGTCTACAATTTAGAGGCCATTATTCTTCGCAACAAATTCAATTAATACACGCCACAAATCTCATCATATAATATGCTGAGTAGCTGACTTTTATTCTAATCGACATTTATGGAATACTATATAATTAGTAAATAATTAATTACTAGGAGTATATGTTTGTACTTTCAAGTTAATTTATTTTTTAATCCAAATATATATTCGATGTATTATATTGTAATTTCAATAATGTTTGAATTAAATTAAAATTATAGCCGTTGATATCAGTGTAAATAAGAAGATACTTATATTCGTGTCATCTTATAAAAAAATGAATTTTTTGTTTTGTGATACCCAAAAATGCTATCCCAATAAACATGGCAACCATGACTTTGAAAGTAGTTTATTGGGTTGGGCTTTGGCACATCACTCTTGACGCATTTTCATTGCAGCTAAATTAGTTCAACATAATATTCTCGAGCATCACTTTGGGTTGGGCCACACTTAGACGCTTTTTCATTAAATAATGTTAAATTGCAGAAATATTATTTGATGGATACTCTATCAACATATATTTTTCATCAACATAAAATTATTGGTCTTTATTTTGGGCCGAATGATACAAAATGTACTTTTTTCTATCCAGGGTCCCCTGTTTAATACTCCTCCGTCCCATAAAGATAGTCCTACTTTGATTCGACACGAATTTTAAAAAATGTAATGAAAAGTGAGTTGAAAAAGTTAGTGTGATGTGAGTCTAACTTTTAAAGTATTAGTTTTATAATAAAATGTGAGTATGAATGAGTTAGTGGAATATGAGGTCCACTACGAAACATGGTAAAAGTAAAATGCGACAAACTTTGTGGGACGGACGGAAATGGAAAAATAGGACAATCATTGTGGGACGGAGGGAGTAACTTTTTATTTTATTCCATTTTTTATATGCAGATCTCATATTTCACTAATTTTTTGTATTCACAGTCCATTACAAAACTAATATTCCTTCCATCCCATTAGAAGGGATGGATTTCTTTTGGACCCGGGAATTAAGACTATTATATATATTGAGTTAGAGTGGAGAGTAAAGTATCAGAGATGAAAAAATAAGAAAGAATAAAGTAAGAGATGATTGAGGTTTGTTTTTAGATTAAAAAAAAAAAGAAAATTGATCACTTGTGGTGGGACAAAAGGAGTATTAAAATAGAGTCCCACACTCCACTTACTCTCTCTATTTACTTTTCATTACAAAGTCAAACAATTTCTTAAAATTCATAAGGAGTCGAAAGGGTTTTTTAAATAATGGGCGGATGGAATAGTACATAATTAAATAAAATTCCTGATGTTGACGTGTAAAACAGTATGTTGAAAATTGCAAGTACTATAACAATGTAGATGCACAATCCACATTATGTAGGCATAACTTGTTCAGTTTTAAACAATAATTTATTCTAATACGGAGTACATTAAATTTGTACAGTATTTGTCGTCTGAAGTGGAAGAGAAATTTATTGTAACCATAAATACATGTTTTTTTCCTGCACTCCAAATTAAACCCCAGCGATGCGATCTAATTTATAAATGCTGCGACTAATCAATAAGTTCTGATCTCGTTCATTCCACTAAAGTGAAAATGATTAATTGAAGGACATATTTTCTTACTTGTGCTATAATTATTGTCAAAGTACACCGTCAATGAATCACCTAACCACCCACATCCGTATGATTTAATTTGACAAAACTAAATTTTCCAACATATTGAACTGAAAAAGCTGTAAAGGTGATATTTTATTCATGTATGATATAGATTTGATAGTATGTAATTCAAATACAATAGACGAAATAAAACACACACTACACTAGTATAATAATTCAATATAACATGTGTAGTATAGTATAATTAAGTATTACAAATATGGCATGGTATATCCTTATTTCTCTTCCTATCTCGTATAACATTTGGGAAGAAATTTATCCCAATTATTTAAGCAGTAGGAGCCTGTGCTGGTTCGCCGAAAAAGCTAACGTAGTTGTTAGAGGGTCCTTCAGCTGCCGGAGTCGCATATCCCGAGCTTCTTATTTCCGCCATTTGTCGCCTCGCGTTCGCTCCTCGCGCTTCACAAAATTTCGGCAGATACACTCCTGCCATTATTAAATAATCGCTAAGTTCAGGTCATAGACTAGCACTTCAACATACTAATAATACTATTTGCGTTGGAAAATTTTAAAATACGATAACTAAAAAAAAAAAAAAAAAATTGTCCCCTGCATTGAGGACACAATTGTACACAATTGTCTTTTGTTTTTATTAGTTGCTTTAGTTTGCATCCCTTAATTTCAGTTGGGACACGTTTTTAAAGGAGATGAAAAATACTTGCCTTCTCCTGCGGCGAGATTGAAGTAAAGATCGACAATGTTGGGGCAGTTGGCGTAGCAGCGGTTGGAGCAGAGCTGATTGGCGAAGCGCGGCTCGAGGAGAGAGTCGGACGAGATGCCGAGCGCGCTTCGGTCGAGGCCGCACGCTTGGATGCATTCGTCGCTCTCGATAAAATTCTTCAGTTTGTCCGCATAGATCTCGGACGCCGTGCACGCGTACGTCTCCGCGCCGCCCCTCTGCACGTGCTTCTCCAGCACGCACCGCTTCCCCGTCGACGACACTGCGTACGCGCACGAATCCTTCTCCAAATTCTCGCACTCGATAATATTTCCTACGTAACTAGTGTTTATTAATATCTACATTGTTTATAATCACACTACATATATATATATATACAAATTAAAACAATGTGCGGAGAAAATAAAATAAAAAAAGAAAAGAAAAGAGTGTTTATATTATAGTATTGATTACTAACCGAAAGCAGCTTGGAAGACGAGAGCTAGAGTGAGGAGAAGAGCAAAAGTAGATGCATTTTGTGATGCCATTTTATGCCTTTAAATTTGGTGAATTTAAAGACAAGTATTGGTGTGGGGATATTTGGTTGCAGGAAATGGAATATATTTATAGGGAGTGATCGATGCATGGAATTTATTATGATAACGTGAATAGTAAGTGAATAGTACTAGTATTATTAAGTCATATAAGTGTAAATGTGTGAAAGCTACAAAAACCAACTTTCACAAAAGTTTGGTATAAGTTGGAAGTGAATGACTTGGTCTCTATCTACTCTCTAGGGGGGTTGATTTAGATGGTTAGGAGTGACCTGTCGACGGCTAATTGAATTTGAGGCGAAACCTTCCTTTGAGTCAATTCTACACCATTAATTAAGGCGTGGTTTTTGGGGTGGAAAAATACATCAATGACCATTGTTTCTTTAGCTTAAATAATCGCTCTCATTAATTATCTCATATTTGATCGATGCATGTTTAAAAAAATTGTTTGATTTTATTAAGAAAAATTTGATAAAAGGTTAGTAGTATATAAACCTAATTTTATATACTGTGATAACTATGAGCAGAAAAAATTTAGTGAGATGATATAATTAATGAGAATTGTACAGAATTAGTAAAATCAAGGCAATTAATTCAGATGATATGGAGTATTAAACATTAATTATGGCGAACACACGCTAATCGCTTTGGTCAATACTCTACCGTTATTAAATGACGGGTCACTTGGTTAGTCAGAAAGAATATTAAATGAGGAGTATTTTTTTGTTCTTTTATTATATTTCTCTTTCTTACATTTCTTTGTGGAAGAGTACGTATTTTCGTTCTAAATTCCATTTCTGCGCGCTTCACAATTCTTACATGTGCCGTGGTTTAATTCTCATTCCATCCAATTCCAAATATATTTTGGCTTGTTTCATTATTTCCATGTTATTGAGAGTTTTCTTCCCTTTTAATTGGATAAATTGACTTGTTATATAAGTATACCACACAGTGTTTTTATAAAAAAAAAAAACAGTTAGAAATGCATGTTTAATCAAAAAAATTTATAATTATGATTATGATTTCAATTATGGTTTTTCATCTTTCAATGACGTGTAAATTCAAAATTATAATTAATACAATTTTCAAAGTTTAATAAAAACTTCACGTTTTAGATTTAATTAAATTATACTCTTTCTCTCTCATAATAGATGACACACTTGGATAATAGCACATAACACGAGAGTTTAGGAGATGATATTTTGTGTGTTGAGTGAAGAGAGAAAACAGTGTATCTTTATTAAAGTAAAGATCAATTTTGATCCTAAACATATGACCAAAACACAAATTTTATCCAAAACATTCACTTTTTGAAAAACAAATCCATAACAAATGAAATTCTTGTCGGAGTGGTCCTTATTTTACGGTTCCATCAAAAACTAACGGTCATGCCACTGTGCAATTAGCGCTGACCGTTAGTTTTTTGATGGAACCGTCTTAAAAAGGACTACTTCGACTACATTTTTATTTGTTATGGACTCGTTTTTTAAAAAGTGAATATTTTAGACCAAATTCGTATTTTGGTTATATTTTTAGAGCATCCATATCTATGCTCTTTCGCAAGAGTATGGATGTGGGCCCAGACCCACATTCATTCATTTTTTACTCTCTACTCTTCCCCAAAAGCATGCTTAAGAGTCCCATCATTCTATTATTCAATTTAAATACTTTAATTACAAAAAAAAAATTCCACAATATTAAAATGCATTAAAAATACCCAAAATACTATTACAAATTACTACAAAATTAAAAATTATATAATTAAAATTCTATAAATTAAAAATTACATAATTAAATTCATAATAATAAAAAAATTGAAGTATGAATGAGAGATAATTTGATGTAAAGAATGGATGGTGAATGTTGGTATTTATAGATGATTTTGGAATAATTTTTTTTAAAAAAAAAAATCAAAAAAGTTGAAAAAATTGGTAAAAAACGACTATATTTTTGGGAATCTGAAAATATGTATATATATTTTTTTCCGAATTATTTTTGATTTTTTATGAATTTTAAAAAAATATTACAAAACAAAAACGAGCCAATCAGGAGGCGCCACGTAGGGGGTGCTCTTCGGCACGACGGTGCTCTTGCTATCGAGCAGGCTGTCACACCCCAATCTCCCTAACATATATAAAAAAAATCAAAACCAAGATTTTAAATAATTAGTCCACTCATTAAATGCGAAACCCTCCCGAATAAGATAAGTTCAAAAATCAACATTTTTCATGTACATATTTCAAAACATTATGAATGGTGGGGTCCCCTTGCCACTCTATACATTATACATTCATTTACACGTACAACAATGAGGAGGAGAAGATTTCCAAAATGCGTCAGCCGCCGACCCTGATAATACGTGGAGTTTGCATAACTCACACTAACCAAACCATTATTGATATCCAATTCTGGAAAATAGTGGTGTGTTATATGAGCCACAACTTAATATATATATACTTCACTTTTGATTTCACCTTCCAAATATCAAACATATTCTTTAGCCAACACATATAATTAGAAGCAATAATATCATAAATAATTTCATATCCATATGCGTATGCCTCTATGTTCAATTTTATTATTCTATGACGAATTAAGCCTGTTATCTGCCTGGGATTTTCAATATGCCAATATGATTTGACCCGAAGGTCCCAATATGATTTGACCCGTAGGTCCCACAGTGATTGACACAAAGCTCCCAATATGATTGACCCAAAGTTCCCAATATGTCCATTATGAATTCAGATCCAGGGCAAGACCGTCACATATCCTCTTTAATCATATGATTCATGTACTTTCAATACCATGTGTAAAACATATCAACTATATATCCATATTATACTCTATGAAATAATTCCAATACAGTATATAAATATATCCTTTGCACTAATCATATCTTCATATCATATTTCACCATCTAATCCAATTAAATATGAAATATATATAATTAGAAGCAATAACATCATAAATAATTTCATATCCATATGCATATGTCTCTCTGTTTAATTTTGTTATTCTATGATGGATCAAGCATATTATCTAAGATTTTCGATATGTCAATATGATTTGACCCGAAGGTCCCACTATGATTTGACCCGTAGGTTCCAATATGATTTGACTCATAGGTCCCATAGTGATTGACTTGAAGGTCCGAGTATGATTGACCCGAAGGTCCCAATATGTCCATTATGATTTCAGATTCAGGGCAAGACCATCACAGATCCCCTTTAATCATGTTATTCATGTATTATCAATACCATGCGTAAAACATATCAACTATATCCATATTATACTCAATCAAATAATTTCAATACAGTTTATAAATATATCATTTGCACCAATCACATCTTCACATCATATTTCACCATCTAATCCAAATATTTAATCTAATTAAATATGAAACATATTCTTTAGCCAACACATATAATTAGAAGAAATAATATCTTAAATAATTTCATATCCATATGCATATGCCTCTCTATTTAATTTTGTTATTCTATGACGGATCAAGCATATTATCTGACCTGGATTTTCAATATGCCAATATGATTTGAACCGGAGGTTCCATTATGATTTGACCCGTAGGTCCTAATATGATTTGACTCGTAGGTCCCACTGTGATTGACCCGAAGGTCCCAATATGATTGACCCGAAGGTCCTAATATGTCCATTATGATTTTAAATTCAGGGTAAGACCATCACAAATCCTCTTTAATCATATGATTCATATACTTTCAACACTATGTGTAAAACATATCAACTATATATCCATATTATACTCTATCAAATAATTCTAATACAATATATAAATATATCCTTTGCACCAATCATATCTCCATATCATATTCCACCATCTAATCCAAATATTTAATCTAATTAAATATCAAGCATATTCTTTAGTCAACACATACAATTGGAAGCAATAATATCATAAATAATTTTATATCCATATGCATATGTCTCTCTATTCAATTTTGTTATTCTATGACGGATCAAGCCTGTTATCTGCCCCAGATTTTCAATATGCCAATATGATTTGACCCGAAGGTCCCACTATGATTTGACCCGAAGGTCCCATTGTGATTTGAACCGAAGGTCCCACTATGATTTGACTCGTAGATCCCAATATGATTTGACCTGTAGGTCCCACCGTGATTGACCCGAAGGTCTCAATATGTCCATTATGATTTCAGATCCAGAGCAAGACTGTCACAGTACCTATTTAATCATATGATTTATGTACTTTCAACACCATGTGTAAAACATATCAACTATATATCCATACTATACTCTATCAAATAATTCCAATATAGTATATAAATGTAGGGGTGCGTTAAAATGACAACACCTCTTAAAGTAACACAATACCACCATTCCTAGCGAATCATTTGTACAGGTGGACAAATAATCAGCTGCCAAGTGGCAATCATAAAAAATGTTCAAGGGTAAATTTTCTCGGCCAGCAATATCCAATACACTGGACAACAATATCCAATACACTAGACAACAATTTACAACAATTTTTTCTCGGCCAGCAATATCCAATACGCTAAACAATAATCTATAGATTGTTGTGTAGCGTTTATACTATTGTTGTGTAGCGTTTATAATATTGCTGGATACATGGTGTCACAATGTCGCTTTAAGAGGTGTTGTCATTTTAACACAAACCTATAAATGTATATCATTTGCACCAATCATATGTCTTTCCATATCATATTCCACCATCTAATCCAAATATTTAATCATATTAAATACTCCCTCCGTCCGCCATTAGGAGTCTCATTTCTTGGTGGCACGAGTTTTATGATTTGCTAAGAAAAGTGGGTGGAAAAAAGTTAGTGGAATATGGGTCCCACTTGTTTATATTAGTTTTAAATGAAATGTGAGTTGAATGAGTTAGTGGAAGGTGGAACCCTATTACCATTTATGGTAAAAGTGAACCGTAACTTCTATTTGCGGACGGACTAAAATAGAAAAACGGGACTCCTATTCGCGGACGGAGGGAGTATCAAACATATTCTTTAGCCAACACATATAATTAGAAGCAATAATATCATAAATAATTTCATATCCATATGCATATGCCTCTCTATTTAATTTTGTTATTCTATGACGGATCAAGCTTGTTGTCTGTCTGGGAATATGCCAATATGATTTGACCCGAAGGTCCCACTATGATTTGACCCAAAGATCCCATTATGATTTGACTCGTATGTCCCAATATGATTTGACTCGTAGGTCCCACTGTAATTGATCCGAAGGTCCCAATATGTCCATTATGATTTTAGATTCAGGGCAAGACCCTCATAGATTATCTTTAATCACATGATTCATGTACTTTCAACACCATGTGTAAAACATAACTATGTATCCATATTGTACTCTATCAAATAATTCCAATATAGTAGTATATAAATATATGTTTTGCACCAATCATATCTTCATATCATATTCGATCATCTAATCCAAATATTTAATCCAATGAATTATTTAGCAACCAATCATATAGCATAAAAATTTAAAAGTGCGATTTATACGCACCTAATCATGAGACATAATTTAACCGAGCCATTGATTTCTATTCCTTATTTATAGCTCCCGAACCTTACGATCCAAATTGAATCTTTTCCTTTTTTCCTTCTTCTACCTACTTACTCTCGATCAACTATAATATGATACCTTCATCACCTTTTTTTTCCCGAATATTTCCTCCTCCCCTCCCATCTTTTTGAAACGTAAAATATATCTAGCTCCTCTCTTCTGGATACATAAAAAATTATTTAAACGAAACAATTGACATGGTGTACACGTAGTCCTTAGGTGATGTACATGTGTATATCAACAATCTACTGGGGGTGTTCGGTTGCAAGACTAAATCTCAAGATTAAATATGTATCATGTTTGGTTTATAAGATTGACCCCCGCAACTTAATCCTAGATGGATAGTCTCATGATAATTAGTCATGCCGAACGCCATCTTGGATGACTAACTTAATCCCATGCATACGCACGTGTATATACATATAAGACTATAAGAGCATACATCGTAACTTTATTATGTCAACTTAATCTATCTTATTACATATTTTTTCATACACATAAAAACTTCCATGCACACACTCACGTGCATTACACATGTACATACGTTAATTAGCTAATACATATGCACATTATATATTATTTTTATTTGTAAATATTTAAGTATCTAAATCTTAAATAATTGATCATATTGATTTCTCTCAATATATAAATATTACTTATTATGATATCCATATAAGATCTCTATAATATAAATAATAAATATATAAATATAAAATAATGGTATATGATTTAGGTTAAGGGATGTTATAACGACCGTGCGGTCGGCAAGAGCACAACGGCGGACAAGGTATGTGCCGCGCCGACGGCACGGCGGGTGCTCTTAGAGCGGATGTTCTTAGGACCATAATTGACATCAACGGAGTAATAAATAAAAAACTAATAGGGGCAACCCATGAGGGAAAATATTGATGGCTTATGCCCAGTCTCTATGGCTCCAAACTGAAATTGTGCAGACTCTGAGCACGTTTACCAAGTTGCAGGATACATGTCCAACATCAAACCAAGAAACTATTAGCATTGTAAAACGAGATGATATCCTAAATTAATATGAACACTAGCATCAACAAACCTGCGTAAGATTGTCTTATCAATATCCTACCCCGAAAACTAATAACGTCAACACAGAAACTGATGTATATCTAGAATTGAAAGCACTACAAAATGATAGAAGTAATAAAAAATGAACATATATTTTCACCAGGGCACCTCCTTTGCTGCCCTCTTATTGCTTCATCTTTCTGTCTAATTCATCGAGAGCCTGAGAAAAGCAGACAGTTATCACTGAAAATCTAATTGAAGGGAATCTCGAACCCTCAGAAATGATGAAACAGCACCACTGCATCATCTAGATCCATCAACGAACGCTCCAAGGTAGCCCTGACTATTTTGTACACCATAACTTTATTCCTCAGTTCCCCAACAAGCTTATCCTTAGGTATTTGAAGAACCTGGAGCACATCACTTAAATCATTGAGACCGATCTTCTATAAACACATTCACAGTGCCAACAGTGAGGTTTTCCTCTCAACAAAATAGATATGTTATTGTTGATTCACAAATCACAATGATGTAGTAAATCTATTACTGTTCATTCCTTCATATATATGCATCGTAACTATCTAAAGCATACCTCTTTTCTCTGGTCTTGCTCGTGTGCAATTCTAAGTTTCAAATTTAGAACAGCATGGTACATTTCATCAAGAAATTTTTCCCGGAAACGTTTCTGATCCACTTTCCACAGATGAAATGATGGTGGCCTAGCCGCAGTCATACTCTGAAAATAAAGTTTTCTTTCAGTCACTTAAATTCTCGAGGAAAAGCGTATCAGCGGGGACTTGAATGTATACTTCACATATTGATTCAATGTGCATGTTATCTTTTGCACAGCATGATTGATAACATTGCACAAATATTAGATTTTCGTATCAATATAAATAGGGCTGGACCCCCACCCAGACACAATTCTTCTTGGAACTACGATAATGCAATAGAAAATACCTCCATGTGTAAATATCCATCTTTCCAGAGTTGGAAGAGTATCTTGGTGGTCTCTTTCTTCTCAACAAATGTAATATCTGAAATCTAAAGCATAAGATACGAACTAGTTACTGTGATGATTCCACCTTGAATTGAATTAAGTACAATTTGCAATGATTCCTGAAATAATTCATTTTATGTGATCTTATGTAAACTAAACTAGTAACCTCTTAAAAATATGTTTCACTTCTGGGAGGAAGGAAGGGAAACAACATACTTATTTCTTAAGATTATCAAATTGCTAAAGTTACCTTGTCCGTCTCAACGAGGCGACCAGCCCTTGACAGTAGCCTAAATATCTTGTAGGCTTCCTTCCCATACCTTTTCAAAATCATTGACTCCACCTAATTAGAATGCCATTGCATAAGATGTTGAGATAAATAAACATAACAGAGACCAATAGAGACTGAAGGAACAAAAAAACAAACTTCTTGATTTTGAGCCATTTGAATGAAGCTCTTTATATCTGTAGAGAGACAAATAGCAAAGGTATGTGTTAGAACTCAATAGATGGATGGTGGCTTGGTTGATAAAGGTTGCATTAAGATAAAAGGCAAGAAGAGGATGAAAGTACCAATGCTATAGCTTTCCATATCAGTTGCAAGGGTTTCACAACCAAGTTGTTCGAGTGAAGTTTGGACACGGTCAAGATCCATGCCAACACCACCATCTTTTTTAATCACTTCTTCATATATATCGTTTATAGACAGATCGGCTGGAAATAATACCACAAGTCAGATCAGATAAATGTTGATAAACCAGGGCACAATTGATCATTTAACAATGTCTGTGAATGGTACACAAATCCCTTCAAGTGCCATCATGAATATGTTTCTTAATTCTAAGTTGTTCAGGTGTCTCTACTAATCAACTAAATATGAGACAGAAAACTAAGGAGTGGATAAATCTAAAATACATAATAATTTTGGAATAGTAACAATCAAATGACTTCAAAGCAAACCAACAATAAGACAACTACTATTTATTGGTGTTTTTAGCGCCGTTCATACCAAATTGACAAATGCACATATAAAGGGTATGTGAGGCAAGCCAGTCTTAATTCTTAACTACAAGGCTGTCATGATCAAATTGTTCACTGCTTTCTTATTTCATTGGCATAAATTGTTCTTGTTGAACCATACATGCCTTGAAGTTCTTGACAAATCACTATAGATCGCTCCCTGTTCTTAAGAAGTTAGGCAATCCACATGCTATGTCTTAATAGTAAGCTTGTCTTCTTCCTTGCCATCAAATTTGTGAATTTGTAGAATGAACTAAAACACCAGTACACCACATACAACATAAGCCACTAACTAAAGCCATTGAATTACTTGAATGATGGATTTGATTCCAAAGATATTTGTTCCATTTTAGTAATGGAGAGTGACGAAGTCCTACAACATAACCTTAGAATTCAATCCAGGTATGTATAGAAAAGAAATGTCCTTACGAGAGTTTTCAGCATTCATTCGAGTCTCTGATTGTCCAATTAAATCCAAAGCTGCACTCAACACAATGCTTGCTTCATTGTTAATACTTGTTTTCACATGTGAAATACAAGCCTGCATCGAAGAAATACATAAGAATCTCATACAGAAGCTTTTTATGTAAATAAACACAGCAAGTGACATCAAACTTATTTCTTCTGGCAACCAATTAGAAATAAGAAATAATTATAATAACGAACCTTATGTATCAGGCGCCACAGAAATTCTTCAAAATTAACACGCCAAAGGACTTCTATCTTTCTATTTACATCCGCTAATTCGTCATCAGAGTCCATAACAATATTCTTGCGCTATTAGTCAAAATGAATACAAAAATAACAAGTCAATAATCTCAAATAATAAGTCAATCATTTCAAATATTGTGCTGAAAGATACTTCAAAAGAAATGCTACTCGAACCTTCTGGCCCACTTTTGGGATATTAGTACTTTCCTCGCCCTTCTCCTCAGAAATATCACCCGTGTCCATTGAAAATCGTATCGATTCCGATAAAGCAGCAGCTTCCAAAGCAAGCTGCTCTATGGTCTTCCTTTCTGTGATCTGTTAAGTGAATGGTCAGTTCTACTAAAGTAGATCGTTTGCATAAATATCAGCAGATGATGCAGGACCACATGAACAGGTTAGCTAGTGACAAACAAGTGAGAGTTTCCAGTTTCTACATACAGTCATCTACCTCGATAATCAAGAACCCTGCCCCCATCCCGCAGACAAAAAGAGAAAAGGATCCATTTTCTTCATATATTTATATTTTTAAACAAAAGAGAATAGATATAATCCAAGAAACTACAACTCTCATCAATCCTATTAATTCCTAAAAATATATTAATACATGAAGCAGGCATCAGCACAAAGGAATTGTCAACATATAGATATAATGCATGTTGTTTATGAAAGTTTATACCCTCAAACAATTGAAGGTAAATGCCCATACAAGACAAATAAACTTTATGATGAATGGAAGCAAAGAACTGCACAATATACACACCATCCAAAAATATATTGTGCAGGCAGATATTTAAAGGAAATTAGCAGAAGGTCTCTTGAAACATAGAATATACTGCTATGTTCAAATGGGTACCTCTCCTGACTTGGCACCTCGCTTCTTGGCAGGAGCCTCATCAGTAGGTGGAGTAAGGAGTGGCCCAGGCAAAGGGCAGCGCTCTATAAACCGGGCACTCAAAAGTCTCCTGAAGCTATCATGCACAACCTGATTGTCAGAACTACCTGCAGGAGTGAAGAGTTTTCAAATGCAAAGCAAGGTGTTTCACCAAATAATATAGTCCCAAATAGAAATTACTATTAGTTAACTGGGTTTTGATGAGAGAATAAAAAAAACACTTCAGGTAACCATTGAATGACTAAAGGTTCTAACTTGGAGCTGATTGAAATAGTCTCTTCAGAACTTTTCGAGGCCTTAACAGCTTCGTACTTTTATCATGCATCAGAATATCAGATGATGACCATAATGACGATTATCATTATATTGGTAAGAATTTCATTGTAATTACTTGGATATTGAATTATAATGAAGAAAAAACGACTATTAAATTGAAGAACTTGGTCTATATTCTATAAAGTATGTTTCAATTTTGACTAGTTTTACCAGAAAAGTGTTGCATCATGTAGCAAAAGTTACAATTGATTATCAATACCTGTTTTCTGTTTTTCTCTATCAATAATTTGATCAAAGGAAAGCCTCCCGTGTTGAATCAACCCAAGAAGTATTCCTCGACACTGTAAAATAACGAGATGAGCAATCAACCTCAACATCAGTTACCACATATCAAAGAATAAACTCAAATGCCAGTAAACAGAACAAAAAAAAATACCATGAAAAAAGAACTCACATCTTCACCAAGCTCCTCTGATACAATTTGCATAAATTTTGGGGCCCTTAATTTATGCATAATGTTGTCGAATAACACCATATAGTGGGTGGATTTCTGTGCCGTAACACCTACAGTCGCAAAAAGAGAAACCACTTATATGGGCTACATGCTTTAAACAATCTTCACTAATAAATTAGTAGCAATCACTGAATAAACACTTTCCACACAATCTTTAATAGATAAACTTATTTTTTTCTTATCAATGTTGTATAAATAAACAGGCCTCTTGAATAAAATACCCAACTTCAAAAAACAACCAACTTGAATCGAAATGCAAGATTGTATCAGCAACACAAACAGAAATTTAATGAAATTTATGCAGCAATGATTCACCTTCTTGCTCTAGTTGGAAGGCTTGAACGCAGTTTTGGTGTATCAAAACCCGTAAACAATTGAAAACATTTTCTCTAGAGAGCTGTGTGGCCTTGCCAATTTCATCTAGCTTTAGGGTTCCTTTGCGGAGCAAACACTCGCATACTTTCTGCACATAAAACAGATTTGTATTTAATTGCTAAACATTAAAAGCAGAATAACAAAATAGGTGAGAAAATTAAGAAGAGAGGGAATTACAGAGCACAAATCACCGTAGAAGGAGGAGATGACATGGGCAGCGAGTAAAATACCGTGCTGCGACACCATCACTGCGTGATTACAGGCGGTTGAGGGCGGAGAAGAGAGGCAGGAATCCGAATAGCAGTGGTGGCTGCTGCTTTTTCACCAAGTTTAAATCCTCTTTCAGTCTAAACCGCCGCTGACAAGACGCGGCGACTCTAAACCGCCGCTGAGTATTGATTTTGATTTTGATTTTGATTTTGATTTTGAAGGATGGAGAAAATCAGGGCCTGGTTGTGGTTAAGCCCAAAACATGAAAAAATTAGTGATAAACAAATTTTTCTTTTGTGTCTGACAATTTGTTGGGGGGCTTGTAAAATTAGAATTGTGTGTGGTTAGCCCAAAACATATACCATCTCTTCCACTGATCGTGAAATTTTAGAGCTTTTAAATTAATAAATATTTAACACTTAAAATTTAGCTATATATGTTGAATATAAAGAGAGAATTTTGAGATGAGTTACAACATCAAAGTGCTTTTGGCGAGAAATTTAATTAATTATGTTAATCTGTTGATGAAATCTTTTAAAACACATCATAAAATTTTAATAAAAACATCGGCTCTATAAACTAAGAGAGGCTGACGGAAAGAAAGAAAGAGAGAATGGTGTATCTCTCAATATTTGGATTTTCGAAAATAATACTCCCCATCCATCAATAATCGTCTCTTTCTTTCAGTTTCATCCGTCCACCAATAAATATCTTAGTTGTATTTTAACTGTAATCACAGTATATAGCTTAATATACATTAGATACCGAATTTTGATAAACCACGACATATGAAAATTCACTCTATTATCTTATCGAAATATTTCGATATATCATGTCTTACCTAAAATCACGATAAACCAAAAATTCAATATTTTCGGTTTTTTTCGATATAATAAGACTGGTATTACGGTATTTCAGTATTTTCCCCACCCCTAGTATCAGACCTTCTTGGATGTTAAAAAATGAGCCTAAAACTACCACTTAAAAATGATTTAAAAATATTGTCAATCTAGAGTTGAGCGCAACACCACCCAGGTCGAGTGGATTATGGACACAATTCCACTCGGTCGGCGGTGGAACTTTCCCACTTGGAATGTGATTATCCACTCTAGTCGAGTGAGTTCTCGCCACAATTCCACTCTGGTCGAGTGGAAGTGAAACTGCTTTCAAACTTTGTCCTTGACTCCCAACTTCGTTCCAATGCCACCTTTCCATACCATGCAGTGGAGATATTGTGTTAAAT
This sequence comes from Salvia hispanica, assembly GCF_023119035.1. NCBI lineage: Eukaryota > Viridiplantae > Streptophyta > Magnoliopsida > Lamiales > Lamiaceae > Salvia > Salvia hispanica. The sequence goes on from NC_062969.1 coordinate 15,108,131, forward strand.
TGAGTCCAAATATGCATAACACCAATAAAGTTTGTAGGGATAAAAGATGAATATTTGATTTGCAACACCCGCCAATCTCCAGGATTTTTAGGAAGTGGAATTGCACCTCCCTTTGAACTCTTGTTAATCCGGTGACACTCGAATGAAACCAGGTACATATTTTGATGTAGGCCCATTTTCATTATTAGCTTGTTGCCTCCATTTCCCTCTATTGATTATGCAATCGAGGTTTTCTGACGAACAAGGCAACTGAAATGTCTACCTTTGCACCGCTCTAATTGATGCTCTCTTCGCATGTGGACTGTACTACCACACACTCAGCTCGTATGTTCAGATGGTTGAGAATTTCGTATCTCCAAACAATTTTGTCGTTAATCTTAATATATGTAAATTCATACTATTTGTCTCCCTACATTTAAAGAGAAAAGAATTTATTTGCCCCTCCTCTTAGAAACACACCATCTTACACCTTTACCATTAATATAAATTTGTTATATTTAATACTGTTTATTTATTTACATGTTAATATTTGACTCTCCGACTATAATTTCCTGACTTCGTCCCAGTGGGTAAGCAGATACTAAAAATACGCAAAATTTGATGATATGCAAATGCCTCAAAGAGATGCTGCTTACAGTGATGATTGCATCTTGTCAATAACGATATAAGTAATTATTCTACTCCGTCACCAGATTAACCCGTGCCCCTGAAGATTATGTTTGTATATTTTTGACGCGCTATTGATTATATCATCGAACATTTGAAGTTGCAATTCGAATGATCGAAGAGTTCTAACTGGATACACCAATTCTCAACCCAATTAGTTAGTTTCCTACCTCAACAAAAAAGCAGTGTTGAATGAGATCTTGTTTACTAACTTAACATGCTTAGAATAAAAGTTAAGAAAATGTGTTACAGAATTAAGTAGTAGTAATTGACAATGAACAAAAAAAGAAAAGAAAATAATTTGAGAGCAGAAAGTTAAGGATCTAGCTTCCACTTATACTGGAAACACACACGGACCACTTCCATCACATCTAATTCATCTGCCCTACCACTATATATCTCAATTAACTTCGCATCAAAATTCAAACACACACACATGTACATAAATATGATCATATATTTAATTTGCAGCGTGTCTAACTACCATGCACACTTGCTAATTAAAATCTTCAGTGAACACGCACATTAATTAATTTACCACATACCCCATTCTTTACATTAATTTGCCATATTTTGTATCATTATTTTCTGTAATAAAACTTGTATATTCACCAGGTACTTATTTAATGAAACAGCTCACATAAACAACTTTTGCTGAATAATTTTGAAGTGAAAATATGGATTTCACAGAAATATTCCAGAAAGATCTTAAAATAATGCCTTCAAACAATTCATCGATTTCACATACCTAAATTATAGAGGATGAATCTAATCAATTCTACATAAAGTAACGATTTAAATCCAAAAATAAGCAGATAATTAATCTGCTTATTTAATTTGTTATACCTACAAATTTGCCATACACGCAGAAGCAAACACGAGAAAAGGGGAAAAGTAAGAACCAAAAACAACAGAAACATAAATTCGACCGATTAACTGATCCATCAATCATCACCGCGATAAGAAACAGAATCAAATCGGAAAAAAAGTAAGATTTATTACCTGTTGAGGTGAGAGAAGTAGTAGGAATTAATGGAGAATTCCGAAAGGATCGCATCGATCTGTAGATAAAGAAAAAAAATCATCGGATCAATGCGATCCCTTTGGAATCCTCCAGTTCTCACGAAGCTAGGTGGATCGATGAAGAAATTTGAGAAGAAAAAACTTGAGAGATGCGTGTGTGGTAGATGCGTTGGTTTGCTCATTTATATTCACTCATTTAGTGTGAGAAAGGCATGAGCAAAGTTAGTTAGGAATTTGGAGGTTTATATACATTCCCCTTTTCAGCTCTTCAACAAACCTTTTTTCTTTTATTTTAAACAATAGTATTTCAATAAATTATAAAAGTCCTTCACTTTTCACATCTCGTGAATTTTATCCCTATTATGTACTATTTCAAAAGCATTTATTAATATTGGGTGAGGGTCATGAAATCATGAGTATCTATGGCCTATTTTTTTTATTATTTCTTCTTGATGGAGTACTTTTTTAGTTCCAAGGATCTTTAATCATAAAAGGAAACTTAGAGAGTTTCTCATCAGAATATTTAATTAATAATAGCAGATAGTCAAAAAATCATGAATTCGGTTAAATTTGGATCACTTTCAAAAATCGACAAGAAAAATCATGAATTTTAACATTGTTTGTAAGTCTCTCATAGGGAGGCGGTAGCTAGAAGGTGAATTTCAACCATGAAGTTGCATAAGTAACGGATTGCTTTTGTTTGCCCTATTCCAACCGGAAAAGCGTGATTCCAACCACCACTTCTTCATCGGAGTTGGCAACCGACTAGGGGATTGGGACGTTGGGTTTTCCCAATTTTCAATTATTATTTCATAAATACAAATGACATTGTTCACTACACGTTCACACTACTCAGGGCATCACACAATTAATTTAAAACACGTATATATGCATCACATTAACAATTTCATACACATAGACGATTGAAAATTTTCACCATGGGATAATTGTGAACAATATTAAATCTCATAATTTTTTCTCATTGATTTTCAAAGTTGTGTGACTGACCATGACCAAATTTTATAATATTTCGTGCAACTTGCATTTCATAAATCCTTGTTGTTTGAGGAATGTATATGAATTATAAGTGACTGTAAAACTACCATAATTCAGAACTGATTCTGAACTATGGAAATTGGCTTTGCATTAAAAAAGAAAAGAAAAGAAATATAGATAAATATTCTTTACTCTTAATAGTATCATACAAAGCTGTTTAATGCATGATTAATTTATTTTTATTGAAACACATACACGTGATATAGATTATAAAGAGAATATATTTTCCATAGCAAACCCTGCATGCATATCAACTCAAAGCAATAAAGTACTTTGTGAGTAAGGAAATAAGGAATCTTCTACTAATTTTAATCACCGCTAGTTTGGAGGAAACGATGAATCCATAATTGTATATTAGATGATTAATCGTTGTTGTTAACTATTTATCTCCTTTTAAAGCATAATATTGCGAAATTAAGAAAATAAAATCACTTGTTTGAAAGAATGAGCACCAAAAATTAATTGGCTTCATAATCGAAAATGTAATCACAAAAAGATATATTGATATATCACGTCAACGAGAATTTGATTACGAATTTTCGATAGTATTAAATACTAGTAGTATTAATCTATACGTGCAACAAAAATAAGCAAAATTGTCCATGAATTTCTTATCGTGGGGCCAAACCTAGCTGAGAATTGAAAAACACTATAGTAGTACTAGTTGTTAGGAGCCAAAAATATAAAGTACTACTCCTTATTTCCTTACTCACAATGCAACTCAAAGCTGATCTCAATAGTTCTCTAAATTTACAGTGGTAGTGTTCGAAATTTTTAATTCGCTAAAATTACAATCTCAGTGTACATCAGATTAACGCACAGCCTGAATATAGGTAGCCAAATGAATTAGACCTTAATGCAACTATTGTCTATTATTTCTTGTTTAACACCTAATTCAACACTGACTTCATGATTTTTATAATAGAAATAACTATAAAAATAATGTTTAATTTTATATTCAATATAAGTACACAATATTAAATTTTTATTAATATAATGAAAAATAAATAAATTAATAAATTCAAACACTATAACAAGTATTTTAGAATATGTCGTTTAAGTTTAAACATAAAAAATTATGTTTTACACTATAAATATGACTAATTTTTATCATTTTATTATTGGATTGAACACAATGTTAATTTTATCGATAGCATCCCGATTAGCATACGTGGCTAACATGAAATCTGGACCTTTATGTTTATGGTTGAATATATATACCTCATAAAATCACGACCGGTTTAATCCACCATTTGAATATGATTGGCATGAAATTCACTGGTGTGATCTGATTGGCATCTCTTATTATGTAATGCTCCTATGCATTAAATTCAGTGCCATATATATAAAAGAAAAAAAAAACAAGCGTGCACGTAAGTGCAAGTATATATATATACATGGGCAGGGATAATAATAGTTCATACATATATATATGTGTCGACATGTATGTGAATTAGTCAGAGCTGCAGATTCCAAATTGTTATGCGAAATAATAATGGCAGATAATGAGACCTCTTTTAATGGCTTTGTTCAAAAGCAGATAAAAGTTGCAATCAAAACAGCTATATGTAAATTTGTAATGTGACTGATGAATAATAAAGCAAAATAGTTTGCTATTTCATTGAAAGAATATTACTTTGCAATTCTCCCTTTTTCACTCCCATAAACAGTGTGTATGCAAATATGCTGTCTGCTTTTCGTCCCGACACATACAACATCATATTCAATATGTGCAACCACTGTTTATAGGAATGTCGTATTACATAAGTTCTCACTAATTTACTACTCCTTCTACTATGTCATAACCACCTCAAATAATTCAACATTAATTTCCTTGTACATATCTCATATTATGTGTATGATACAATGAATTTGGAATTATAATTTTATGAAATCAAATTTGAAGTTATATTATTCCTTGTTCAGTTATATAAATTTATATATCTATATATATTTGCACTATATAATTATTTCTTCACTATTACTGTATATACTCTCAATTGTGTGTGTTTGTGTGTGCAATGTTCACGTGTTATGTATATTTTGTGTGAAGTGTCATATGGTGTGTGTATTTGCGTGTACGTTTTGTATGTGTGTTTGTGCGTTGTGCGCAATGTGTTTTGTGTGCTTAGTGTCGTCGGGTTACTATGAATCATTATCATATATGGCTATCCATCTAGAATTAAATTGTGGGATTATTTTAGTTGGAAAGTGTGGCTATGATTAATTATTTTAAGATTATTCATCTAGAATTAAAGTTTGTGGAATTCAATCTTATAAATCAAATATGATATGTATTCAATCATAAATATAATTTTGTCAACCAAACAACCCCTTTAAGAAGCAGAATTCATTTTTTATTAACAATATTCCGAGATAACCTTAAAGAAGAGACGAAGGCCGAGGCACAAGTAGTAGTAGTTGCTCGTGGCACATGAAATTCTGTTTGGACATATTGAATTATGTGGACCCTTCTTGTCTCTGCATTACACAATTTAACGTATCAATTAATAAGCCTTACCTACACCCACACACCACACCTAGACCAAAATTGTGTCACATTTTTCATCACAAATTCACACCTAACATTCTACCTCACTCTCTTCAATCTCCATGTTTCTATGTAGTTGAGTCATACTTATTTCTTTTTTTTTTTTCCACTATAATAGAGTTATTTTTTTTAATAAAAAGGAACACATCTAGTCTTTCTTACTTTATTCTTTTTTCATTTTCCTTATTTATTCTAGTATTTTATTTTCTTTCCACTTAGTTCATTTAACACAATTTTTTAATAATTCTAATCTTCTAGTATTATATTCTTCACTCATTCTCAAAGTTGAATTCGAGTTGTGGGTTTCTAAAATTTGGTTTTGGAACTATAAGTTGATGGTTACTAAATAAATATAAAGTGATGCACACAAATATTAGTTGTGTATTGGGTGCAAACAGCAAAAAGAAAAAGGAAATCTTATCTTCCCATTTGCATAGTGGTAGATTGCGTTACGATTATATCTCAAATGTAAGCATCACATTTGATTTGCCTCCCTTATACGCAGCATATGGGCTCCCACTTGCCTCCTCAAACTAGTCAAACTTACCTTTTTATTTCTCATATATTGCGCATCTCACATCAAAATTGCTCATCATATTTTTGCTTATTATCTTCCTTTTCTAACTTTTGATGTGTAATGCGGTTTTAAAGTTTGTAATTTTTGAAAATAAGCTTTTAAAAGGTATAAAAATAAATTTAAAAGTTAATATCATTGATCCTATGATTTTTTTATAATTTTATAAACAACAATAAATAGTGCAGAGATATAATAAAATTGAGAGATCTGGAGTAAAACATTATTTTAGACTTTTGCTGCCTAAACCTTAAACAAAGCCATAGATTATTGGAAGCAAAGAGTCACACTAGTGGTGGATATTGTGCTAGTGGTCCTAGATATCTAGTTGCTTCTCCGGGACAATCCCAAGTTTTGCGGTGGTTGATCAGAGGCTTCTAGTGGCGACTCGAAGAGAACCAAAATCCCTTAATGAGACGATGTACAAAACGGCAAACTAGAATAATGCCAAGGGGAATGACCAACTCTGACATCGAAGAAGTCCCTCAGCTTGAGAGATATTCTACTAGATTGATGACATTGAAAATGTAAATTTATTTAAGGAGTACTTGACGATGATCGTCCAAGATAAGTTGTTAATGACAAAAGAACAAAGAATGATGCACGAAGAGATGCTTGCAATGCTTCATAAGAAAATGACTAGAAAGTAATATAGCAATTTAAATTACTATATATTTGTAGGTTTTTAATCTGCTTGTTTAGGAAATTTAGTTATATATTTTCAATTCTAGGAATTTTAATAAATGTAACTTTTAGGATTTTTTAAAAATAACAAAAATGAAATGAATGTATAAGATTGATGATAATAATTATAAAAAGGTGAGAAAATAAAATTATGTTGTGATTTGTTTTTTGCATTTTTTCATAAGAGTAGTTTACTCGATAAAGGAGTTAATTACCCTGCCAAACTGCTCCGTAGTATAAACCAATAACATGGCATATCGTAGTCTTACTTTTTATTTTAGTCCTTACTCAGACGCGATCCAGCTTCTACACAGTCTGTTACTGAATAGGAGTCCACATGATACAGGCTACGACAGAGTCTCGTTTTCTTACATACGAATATAGTGAAAATGGATGATGATGATGATGATGATGATTAAAAAATGGTCCATATAATTATTAATAAAATTAAAACATACATCTTGAAAGGACTCGGTTTAGGATTTAACTAGCTAACTAGTTCGGAGACTATGGTCTTTTTATTTCACCTCCACTCTCAAGGGAATTTATTCATTATGCAGAACTCAGAAGCAATCTGGGAAAGCACTTGTAGCAGTAGATGAGCATAAACCTCAGAAAAGAGGTAGGCTCGCAGGGAATAGAACGTTCATCCATTGCTTCTCGTACGACACCAGATGGTCCCATCCGATTTGTTCCAACAGCGAAAGCTTCAGGTCATAAAACTTCTTCTTAGGAGGCTGGCCATCCTCTTGGATCATGTCACTTAGAACCTAGATTGTTCAATCAGATCAATGTTATCGTGCAACAGTAACTAATAGTTCATGACATTTATTCTTCACAAACTGAAATTGTGAATAGAAACCAAATCTTCAAACTCAGGTAAAAAAAATGTCCACAGTTAATCGTTAGTGAAACTGCACAAGGAATAAATTTGAGATAATATCTATCTAGTAAAGAATACAGTTGAATGGCAATTATTATTAGTTACCTTTAGTAGAAAAATGTCAAGTGCTTGAAATCTAAGGGCCCATAAACTTTAGATAGGATGTTTAGGGATTAGTTTACTTTATTCATGCAACTGCATATTCTTTCCACCTTGACCAACTTACATTCTTAAAAATACTATGAAAACCCCCATGTAATAAAGATACCTTTAGTGCAGTTCCAAGGCGCCCTTTACGTCTCTCACGTATGATATAAAGGGTTCCGTATCGAGTGGATTTCACATCTACCCATTTTTGGAGTTCTTTGAAATTCTCTTCAAACAGATCCAGCTTACTGTTGGAGTCTGTTGAAGCTTTAGCATCCTCCGTCTCCACAACTTTCTCGCCCTGCTATCATTGCAGAATATATCAAACTGTGGTTAAGTGGAAATCTTGTCCCATGCATGTACTACCTTTTGGTCATTTAATAAAACGTCAGTTAGTATGGTATGACATATGCACAAATTCATGCATACGGAACTCTGGGGGTAAAGGTTCGACTGCTAGCAGATGAATGGCTGTTATAAGGTTATAATATTTAAAGCATGTACCTTTGCTGATTCAATCTCAGCTAAAGCCAAGCCTTTCTGATACAAAGCCTCTGCTAATTGGTCACGGTTCGTTTCGATTTTCTTCTTCGTTTTCTAGGTTATCAAGCACATTAACATCAAAAAAATTGGTCTTACATGACATTAATAAGAAGAAAATGAAAATTGATGAGGAAAACAATAATCAGATGGAATATTAAATGCTCACTTCTGCACCCTCATCTTCCGGATCGCTTTTAACTGAAAGATATCTTGCCAACTCTTCTGCATCAATGCTTTCAATAACTTCATTTGCGGCAGCTATAATCTGCATAAAATACAGTAGTTACGAAAAAGCAGCCAGATATTGATAATCTTCATATCGTTTTCACTATCTTTATTGACATGGTGCATATGAAATAGCTAACACTGAGTTAAGTACCAAGGCCCAGTTTCAGATTTATGCTATCATCCGATAGTAACTCAGAGGATGCACTTGAATCATTTCAGAACTTCTCAGGTTATTAAGGGTTGTGAGAAAGAGTATGTAGCTGGAAAATGATTAGCATTACCTCTTCATAATGGTGAATTTTGTCTTGAAAGTTGTTCTGGGATACCAATGCATCCAACAATTTAGCAAGCAACGGTGTGTACTTTGGGTACTCAGACTGCCAACAGGTAATGATTAGATATTTTATGGAATGAAAACCCTGGATCTCTGGAAAGTGAGAAATATAGCATATGGAGTATGATATTTTATACATTTACACAGCAGAAAAATGTGCTGCAAAATAAACCACTCATAACTTTTAGTATCCGATAAAGTTGAAGCACTTGATAAACTTATTGTATGACATTGGATTCTAAGATGATAATATTTCAATTTTGTTTTTGCAGGTTGAAGAGCCAAACCAAGGTCTCATGGTGCAAGAGAGAAAGAGAAGACAATACGTACCCAGCAAACAAATTGAGAACAATGTAGATCTATATAATCAGTTTATGTTGTTGTGCTCATAAATCCTTGTTGATCTACTACTTGCAACTACATGGCAATGAATTTTCAGATCTCCATTGCAATCCTTTCAGTGCCAATATATCTATATATATATATATATATATATGTATCTATTATTATAACAGAGTCTAAGTTTTACACAATTGGGTTTGTCTATTTTACACACCCTATATACTCAATACAAGGGGCAATATTGTAATATATTGACTAAGCCACAACTGCACTTCTCAGGAAAAACTATAACAGCTCTGAAAAATATTGTTTAGAGATAAAGGAATGATATAGGGTAGAAATAAGGTGAGTGCCTAATTGTAGGTAAAAAAAAGGAAAGTTGGTTTATTTTAGGCTAAGGTGGTAAAATACTGTTAATATCATAGTAGTATTCATCATCTATTCTCAAGCACCAAGAAGGCCTTTATTAATACTACTCAAAAGGTGAAGATTCCAATAGGAGAAAACAGATTGAGAATGAATACCTTCAGCTTGGTTGATAACTTTTTCCACTCAGAACGTTCATCATCAGTAGTTTGTTTTAGGTTGGAGAGGACCCTAATTTTGGCATCCCGAACCTGTTTGGCAACATGAGGAAAATTACAAACCACCTAAATTAGAAAGACACACAACTTCCATTATGATGAAGATTATTAAACTTTTCCAGTGTAATAACTAAAAGCCACATAAAAACAATCAGCACTCATCGTGAAAACCTTACATTCTTTTTCCTCTTCTTGCCATGGAAATTGTAAGACTTTTTTTTTAGTCTTCATTGTCTCTTTTGCTATAGATAAGTATGTATTCATTTCCTAAGAATCTTTATTTTGCATGCCAAAACATGAAGACGGACAATAGTGATGTAAACAAATACTATCTTTTACAAATACCAGATGAATGCTCAACTCAAGAATCAGGAACCCGGGATAAAGTAGTTCCAGTAAAAATAATACAACCCAGATTTTGAAATAGTAAGCTCATTTGTTGCTATATGAAACTGTGTAAATATACCTCTTCTTCCAACTGTTCAGATACACTCTTACTACAGCCTGGAGAAGAGCCTTGTCCTTTGTCCTCATTAACCTGATGATAACGAAACATGCACTACGTCAACTATAAGCTGGGCTAGCATACTGATAAACCGATACCATGTATTTAAGGTGATAGAAAAAGTAACTCCATGTCTGTAAAGAAACCAAAATGAGATAAATTCAGGAAGATAACTGAATATTGAACCTGTGCTGGTGGAACTATGTATGATATGCTATATGATACAGGGTTCTTCTCTGGATTCTTCGCATCATTATTGACCCCAAAAGAAACCTTTCCATAAGAAATTGACCCAACCAATACAGAACCAGCTGAAGCACCCTGCAGGAATACGACAAGATGAGCACTAAGAATATATTTCCCCACTTTCTGTAAAGAAGAGAGATGACAATAGATAATTCAAAACTGAATAATGTAAAGATGCAAAACCTTAGGAAGCTTTTCCTTCGCAGGAGGGCCCACATAAAATGCTTCTTTTGTTCTATCATCAGCAATATACAATAACATAATTGGTCTTTATGAAAAACAGAATAAGGAAAAAAGACAGTGGAATAAATAAATAATATATCACATACCCAGGAATTAAGACTGAAGAACTAAAATTGGAGTTACCCGTCACTGGTCCATCAGGTTGTGAATAAAAGCTTAAGTGAATCGCTTCCTATAATAGAAAATTGAAGGAGTTTGAGATAAAAGTTTGTCAGAAAACTTTAAGAGGGTGTTTGGCTGAGCTTATAAGCTCTTGAAAAGTGTTTGGAAAAATAAGCTCCAAAATAGCTTTATAGGTTTGAAAATAAGCTCCAACGCTTATAAAATCCCTAAAAATAAGTTCCTCCATCCCAACTCAATTTTTCATAAGAATTCAGAAATGATCTTCATACATAAATAACTCTACTGTGGTTCATAGCTTCCAATATATACACTTCCATTTTCATCTATCTTTAATTTATCTCTCTAACTCACAATTCTTTCTCTAGTTCGCAAGCTCAAATATCCAAACACTTTCACAACTAATAAGCTCTTAAGACAATACATTTATAAGCTCTTGAAACATTCAAACACCCCCTAAGGCATTCTGAAAGAAAAAGGTTGTTTAAATTTTGTTTCACTTCCCCATGAGATGGGATCATTCAACATGCTGGTGGCTCAGTAATTTGGATTCTTTATGAAGGTGAAATAACCTTTTCATCCAAGTTTTTCTCAATGAATAAGACCAACTGCTTCATCTTCTCCAAGTACTGCACGTTCTCATGCCTGAAACAATGAACATATCAGGATTTCAAATCATACACCCTCCGTCCCCTAAAAATAGAAATTCTTTCATTTTTGGGCCTGTCCCCTAAAAATAGAAACTTTCCTTTTCAGGAACATCCTCTCTCTAATGAGGTGGGACCCATTTCCACTAACACAATTTTCTTTCTCTCGCTCTCTTACTTTACCTATTTTGCATTAAAACCCATGCCGTTTCAAATGTTTCTATTTTTAGGAGACAGAGGGAGTAGCTCTTACACTAGATATAAAAAGGTTCTGCTTATCTCTATTTTTTCGATTTTGGACATTCAATGCCCAAACAAAACTACAGAAAAAATATAAGTTCTGTATTTACCACAGTCCAGACAATACGTATGGTGTGTACAAGTACCTTAAGTAAAGCTGCAATGTGTAATCACCCTTGGGAAGTTTGGCAGTATCTGGATAAACATCACCCATTGTATACACACGCTACATATCATAACAAAAATGATTAGGCAAGCGAAAAAACCAGCAAGGAAACCTAAATATTCATAAGGAGTATGGAAGGAGCCGAAGGAGCCGTGATGAGAATACAAAATATGGCAACAAAATCAGAAAAATAAACCACAAACACCTTGCTAGAATTTGTTAGCAACTTGCAAGCCTTTACTTTTATAGAAAAAGCTTTCATAAAGAAGTTAGGGCATCCTATAATCCTATTGATGTGTAAACTGTTTCAATTAGCAAAAAAAATTTGTACCAAGTTGATTTCATCAAAAATCTCAAATGGATACAATCATGACTGCAGAAAATCATGAAAAATAATGTCATTATCTGGTTACACTATTTGCATAGGAATTGGATCTAATATAAGAAGGCTGACTAATGGCTTAATATAGTGTATTTATTCAAGGTTCTTTGTAACTATTGTATTTGTAAGCTATTAGCACATTTAATTAAATACTCCCTCTGTCCCATTAGAAATGAAACGTTTTCCTTTTTAGTTTGCCCCAATAAAAATGAAACGTTTCCTAAAATGGAAACAACACTCTCTACTTTTTCTTCTCTCTTACTTTACTCTCTCTTCATTAACTCACAAAACACCACTACATAAAATCTTGTGCCGAAAACCAAATGTTGCATATTTATTGGGACGGAAGGAGTATCTTTTACCCTTTAATTTCATTAATTATATATGGCATGTATTCTAATGTATGCCACTAGAAAGCATCCTCAAAACTAGCATTAGCTCTTCTCAGTCCTAATATCTTACTTGCTACTACAGTTTTGAGTTAATTCTAGTCAAAGTCTTACAGCCACAGCTTCCTGCAAATCAACTTTCGGAGTGGAATTACACACCTCAGATAATAAGACTAGCTTTCATACATAAATATTTATGAGCTCTCCATTGATTTTACGGCATAACTTAGATTCATGAAAACTATGATATTTTATTCGTAACAAAAATTCCCCCATCTGAAGAGCATTATAAAAAAGTTCGGCAAGATAGTTCAGGCAAGAACATGAAATGTATTCCCCAACATTCTAAATGGTAAAATGTGTTTCTCATTGCGGATCCAGGCCTGCTTTGGTATATGAGGCACATATTTTAAGAAATGAATATAGACGCCCGCCTCACATGGAGTGATTTAAGAAGCTTCTGTATGTATAACACTCAATAGATCATACTTCAATTCCAAAATGAGAGATAGAAAGAGCTCCTGTAAAAGAGCCAAACATGAAGATATTATGTAATACTCTCTCCGCCCCCTTTTTGGTCCGTCCCCTAAAATAGAAACTTTCCTTTTTAGGAAATATCTTTCTCTCTAATGAGGTGGGACCCATTTTCCACTAACACACTTTTCTTTCTACCTCTCTCTTACTTTACCAATTTTGCATTAAAACCCGTGTTGTTTCAAATGTTTTCATTTTTAGGGGACAGAGGGAGTATCCTCCAGTAAAATTTTAAGAAGGGGATATTATCTTTGCTGTTAGGTGTAACTTTTTGACGAATCAAAAGGAGCCGACTTTTGGCAACAAGAATGAACTTTGAAAGTGGCAGATGATGTAAAAAAAGAAGATAGTTGCACATATGAAGAAGGCAGTCACCTTGTTTGTGTCTGATATCATATAAAATTGAGACTCAAATTTGTTGTCATATATACGATTGTTTAGTAATGGAATATGGGGTTTTATCTCAGCACCCTCCTCAAATTTAATCTTGTAACTGCAGCATCAAATGAAAAGTGTAGTCATATATCTTGTAAGCACAATAAAACAAACATATAAGGTCATCAGCAGCAGAAAAACTCACGTTAATACAAGAGCCAGTGTCTGTTTGCCTGAGGGCAGTCTGTCCCGCTCTGCTGAAAGTGTGTTCAATTTCGCATCAACAGGGCGATATGGAATTCTCACCTGCAAATATTAATCTTTCAGCATTTAGATATGAAAGAGTAGCAAACTAGAGAAACCAGAAGAAAAGTGAAAATACAATGGTGACAGTAACTATGTATGAGTATATTAAAGGTGGCAGCAACTCTCACCTTATTTAGAACAGCTGCTGGAGAAAGATTCTCCAAAGAAAGAAGAGCCTCAGCATCAATACGTATAGGTGCTTCACTTCCATCAAGTATAATATCCTCTTTGTTGATGCTGATGCCATGAAATACAACCTGGGATTTGCATCAAAATCAAGCAAAAAGATAAATATTCCTGAGACTAATGACAACAGGCATCCAGATTATTACTTGAAACCTAATTACGATAACCTTTTGCATAAAACATGATCATGAACTGGGGAGAAATACCATTGTCAAAAGAAACATAATAAATTAATGATCATGATGTTATAGTGATTTGGCATAGGAAGAATAAATCTCCTCTCACAGAGAAATGAAAAGGAAAGAGATAACCCCATCATTACAAACTGAAATTGTTCAAAATAATAGACTTCAGGGATAAGGAAAAAGCAGGACACAATTAATAGGGTGCGTGTGCTATCAATTTGGCAGCAATAAGAATAAACGAAAGAACTTTGCAAGACCAGAAGAGATATATCCAATAGTAAATCATCGCACTCAGAAATGGAACCAGGATAAATTATTGTGATTTTGCAGACAACCACCTATATATCAAATAACACTAAAAATTATATACAATTATTATATCCATCACTGTATAGCTAAAGGTGACATGCAAGAGTATGAAATATTAATGTATGTAACTGATTAACTGATAAGAAATTACATGAGTAGCAGCCCAGCACCACTCAGAAGCCTCTACTAACATTTCTGCATGTATTCGTGTATGGTTCCAATTTAGAAGCATGTTAAGTTAACAGGTAGATATTACCTCAAAATCTACATTAGTTACATCATGGCTTCCTACGCCACTTGACCAGAACTGAGCAATTGCAAGTTCCATAGTTCTGCCACCCTCAACAGCAAAGCAAAAGCTTTTTGAAGAAGGAGAAGAAAATGTGGCTACACTTTCCCATTTAATGGGTCTTAGCAGTGGAGATATCTGCATATGATGCGCAGGTTAACAAGCTCGAAATAATGTCATCTTTAAATATCAAGGACAAGAGAACTAAAACATTGAAAATAGCATGTCATAAAAGTCATTACCTGAACAGAATCTATGAAAAATCTTCGTGCTGTACAGAAACCAGATGCCTTCATGGTTACTTCAACCCAGGTAGCCCCAATTGGGACTTCTACAAATTTGCGTTCAATATGACCTACATCCAATGGAAAACTCTTATTCACAAATCTTAAAATCGCTTAACAACTAGATGTACTATCAATTGTCATTAGTAAGCACTATAATCATACTATTTAACCCGTGATTGATTTCAGAAGAAACAAAAATTCCATCTTTCATGGCCAAGATGCCAGACCGTAGCAGTATAAATAAATTTTGAGCTGAAAAATAGAAAATGATGTTTGGTTCCGGCATCATGTTCAACTTGCTTATATGATAAATAAATCAAAACGAAACAACTTTGGGACAGCCTTGCAATACAAATTTCCTAAGTGAAACCGAGAGTAGAGCCAAAGACAACAGCATACTACATGAACAAAGATACAAGTCAACATATACAAGCCAAGAATAAAATAGGAAATGAACAGCTGGAGAGCTCTGCTATTCAATTATAACATACCCGGTACAAAAGGCATCCCTTGGAATAACACAACTGGATGTCGACTCTTCACTGTTTGGGGCTTGGTAATAGTAACAGGAATTCTGAATAGAGGACCCCGCCATGGTGATTTACTGTCTACTCCATAGACTTCAAAATAGTGCAAACCATGGCCAAGAGTGGAAGGATCCACAATTATGCTGGAAAAGGAAGGAAGAATGTGTGCATTTATCACAAACTAAGACCAACATAAACAAGCTACAGGATGTACCTACTCAGAGCATAGTTTCTACTAGGGAAAACCACATGAGGGGAACCAGAAAAACCATTTAATAGCTATATTGTGCCATTTTTTCATAATTTACATGAAAATATAACAGCTCAGCTAAAGCAATAGCTGCAATTCCCAAAGTGAACCCAGAAAAAGTACTGCCATGCATTAATCGCCTCAGCAAAAATTACCCATATTAGCAATAATGTCCCACATAGTTATATACCTTGGATCAAACTTAGATTCTCAATCCAAAGTTTAGAATACTATAGGACAGATGGCTATGCAAAACTTATTCAAGATATGTCAAATGGAAAATGAACATTTTCATTTTCTATAGGAAATTTGCTTTATAAAATGGGATTTGAAGAAAACTGTAACCACCATATTATCAAGCTAACTAAGCACTTCATTTCTCAATAAAATGACAATAGATAAATAAGCAAATAAGATGGTGCAGCTGAAACATCAGATAATCTACTGCACATAAGCACAAAAACTGAGAAGAGTTAAAATGCACGTGAAACTAACTTGAATTCACGACCGTTATGAGTAAGGAGAAGATACTCTGGAGCTTTCACCACTGCCTCTGCAGTAGAACGTAACTGTATACACTCTTCAAAAGGAAAAAGTTGATCTAAGTTGCTAGCGTCATCATGGAACTTTGGTGAAACTTTCACTGTCCACTACAAGGTCAAAGAAAGAAGGAACTCAACTCAACCACTAAGAATGCTTAACTATAAATAAGGGTTTCCATTGTTATCACCCTAGAAATGAAACTGCTAGTTCATATAACTCACAGGATGGAATATCAAATAAGTATGACATTCTCCATTTTTAGGAGGCAAAATCTCCCAATATCACCTTATCATAAACAATCATAATTTTATAGGACTGCCACCCACAGGGGGGATAGACTATACAAAATTGCATGAAATATCTGATAAACTAGACAAAAAGAATGTATAGTTTCATTGGATGAACTAATTCAATGTTAGACTAAAAAAAAGACCCTATAGAGAACCAGAACCATCTAGAAACAAAAGAGTTTATTTATCATGTGGGAGTCCTTTATGGTAGAAAACAATGTCTTATGTAGAACAGTAAAATCAGTGTTTTTCTATTTTGATAAGTTCAGACTACTACCAAAAGGTGAAAATAACTGGTAAGAGCCTTCAATTTTTAATAGCAATGGAAATGAGTTTCTTCTGCAGAAATTTGTAACTGTTAAACATTAAAACCTTTGTGCCATGAAAAAAGTGTATACAGAAAGTGGAACATTGTGGGAGGAACTTTTGCAGTAAATAGTACTTACCTCAGTTGACTGTTGACATAAATCAGCCTCTCTAAGGTAGATGCCCCGTGATGTAGGTACTGTACATAAAAGAGTATCTTAGAGATGATTGCACATGGTCTCTACAGTATCAAAGACCACAATGGTGACTTGTATAATTAGGTACCCAAAAGCTAATACCCAGTATTATGCTCATAAATAGTACTATATGCAATCAACCTACACATTGTGATGTTAGAAGAGATGGTATTCATGCATTAGATAAATACACACAAGATGGATTACCCACTTGTCTTTCCAGATTGATTGATCTTTATTTGATAAGTAACACATGGAACATCTTGTGACTTTTGAATGTATTCATATACCCTGTTATCCAAAATCATTAAAAAACCAAAATCAAGCAATGATCCATAAAACTATTGCATGTTGAGGACGGAACTCAAAGTTCTAAATATAACCTGTCAACTTGCATCAATCCTTGTCCAGCAGACAGTTTATCTTCAGGAGAACCACCAATCGGAATACATGTATTCTCAAGAGCCTCCCGTATATTATAGGGACTCACGGGAATTCCTTCAGCCTGCAGACTTTAGGCCTTCATATCCCAAGAAGAGAAAAGATGGCCAATATGAATTTACAAAGAGTTCAACTTTTAGTTGGAAACAAAATAACCTTCATTGCACTGACAAGCAGAGCAACCCCTCCACTAGCACATGGAGATGACATAGATGTTCCATTCATAAACATGCGCCGTTGTAGAGTCCATGTAGGAACAGGGGCCATAGCACCACCAGCTGCACTTATTGAAACACCAAGATCCCCATCGACTGTTGGTCCTCGACTTGACCTTCATCAGTATCAGCTAATGAGTTGAAAATTCAACCATACTACACGAGCCAGCTGACTATATGGAGACTATCATTTACTTGTTCGGAGGGTAGCAAATTCAATACTATTATCAGTTCCAAAACTGGAACGTAATTGAAGATCAGAATTTGATATACCAGGTATACTCAAGACCTTCAGGAGGAGCTTCTACTAAGTTGTGTGCTCCTGCTGCCATTGCAGGAGAAACATATGCTCCAACTCCTATTATACTTGATGTTGTACCACCAGGAGCTCCAACAGTGCTCAATGCTGGCCCATTATTACCAGCACTACTGATGAATATAATTCGATGTTTGTTTACTACCTATATATACAAAGAATTCGAAGTGTACATGAGATATGAAACATATCAATGAAATAAGCTAGTCCAATTATAAGAAGTTGAAAAGTGTACCTCATTTACTAAGTCAACAAAGCGACCGTAATCTGGTAACAAAGTAGGCTCACCATAACTCATGTTTATAAGATCACATTTGTGCTGCATATCAAAATACTCTTTGAGAAATGGCACATTGGAGATGAAAAACAATAAAAGATGATGGGACTGCAGACTAAGAAGCAAACAGCAAATATAATGACTTTGTTGTCTGTCTCAAATAAAAATAGCACTGAATATGTAACCAAGATATTTTTCTTCTGCAGTAATGGGCCACATAAGTTCTATTGTCTTATATAAACATAAGCAGTACCTCCACAGCCGCAATCAGTGCTCGAACTAAGCCTGTCCCAGTTTCCATTGAACCTAAGCGTGAATCTCCAATCTTGCACGAAATTATCTGAGCTCCAGGGGCAACCCCATTTAGCAGAGGCTCCTAAATGATGATGACTCTTGTGAAAATGCATATAAATGATAGAAATTGGGTCTATGATTTATTATAATTCCTTTACAAGGCTACCTTAGAATTGTAAGCAGATGTGATACCAGCAACATGAGTACCATGAGGGGAACTGTCTGTCACAATACTCAAAACATTGCCTTCATTGTACACATTAAGGACTACTGTGCATGCATCTAATTTGCTGAAGGTTCCATACTTCCGTTCAATTCTACAATGAACATAGTCAACACACAATAGATTATTCTAACTTTCTGACGACAGCTAGCAAATGCTAGTTTAAGTGCTTCCTCGTGATCCTAATAAAGATATTGAATCTGGTAGGAGTGAGTGGTGAACTGCAGTACACATTGAACAAGAGAAGTTATCATATATGTCATGATATAATATGGAACTAGTAACTGAAGTTACTAGTTACTACGCACTGCGCAATGGATGTCAATAATTGACAGGAACAATCAACACAAAACATGTCATAACCATGGCTTTGAAGTTAAGACGATTGTTTGCTTGTTCCCAGCATTAATACAGTTTCTGAGGAGAACGATAGACAGCTTGACAAAGAAATATATGCTAAAGTTTTTCTTAAGGATCCAAAAATACCTATAGTTAGTAAGAGGAACAAAGTTAGCAAGCTTCCCACATCCTGCTTCATCCTCAAGATTCTGTGTGTCAAGAGCAGCTCTCCAAACTTCTCCATCATGCCATACAACAGCATCTATAATAGGTCCTTTATCATCATAGTTCTAAGGCATCAATGAAATAGTTAACATTGGATACATAATACAATCTTGAAAACAAAAGGAAATAGGAAAACAATTGGTCTAGGGACACTTACATCAGACTGCTTGCGTAGAAGATCCACTTTGCTTTGGAGATCTTCCCGTTTCTTTTTCAAGTTTGTGTCATCAACTTTTGGGTGTTTCTACAGATAAGTTATAAAATAAAAAAGAAATCATAAATTGGATTTCCCTGAGAATGTTTTGGATGGGAGAATGTGAAAAGATTCCTGATTTGAACAAATGCACACACATCTGGATTGTACTGTGTGTAAGGGGAATAAGAAAAAGGACTACTATTTCTAACAGCTAATGATTTGAGAACTAACATGCAATTTCATCAGCAATATTTTAATCACTTCTCACATTTATGTTGACAAATATCTAGCATTTGAACCAGCAGATTTTGGACCGAGGGAGTTGAATTCTAGCCTAATGTTTCCTATAGCTTGAGCCGGATTAAGGGTGAGTTTGACACAGCTGCAAAAAATCCCAATATCAAGTATGGACCCCCGTCATATTTACAAAACTATATAGGCATTTGACAACCCTAAGTAAGAACAACTTTTGACCCTAAGTAACAACAGCTTTTGACCAGTAGTTATTTGTTTAGCATAATTAGAAACTAAACTAATATCATTATGCATTGTGAAAAATGGAATAATGATGTCTTAAGAGAGCTATAGCTTCAGAAATAGACAATAATTTAAAAATCAGTTTGAAATGATATACTAGCTTTTTAAAGAAAAGGAAAACCGCCTTACAATATCAAATCAATCTTAGAAGAATCAGTTGTTGTGCAATCAACGTTCTAGATCTTTCCATGTCACCTTAGTTCAAATATTAAATAGTCCATGTGACAGTTCGACTAATACATGCAATATTACAAAAGAACAGCAATGAGTATTGAACTATCAAATCACTACAATATGCAGAAAGCTGAAACAAAAAAAAACAGAGAGTGACAAAACACAAAACTAACCAACAAGTGAGAACAGTATCTCTTCCTAACTACTCTAGACGTTATCACCCTTCCTAAATTCCAAAACTCGCAATTTTTCCTTGGCTCTCTCTCCAATCAAGTTAATAAAGTAAGTGGAGATTGGAGAATACGAATCTTGACTGCTTTGCCTATTGGGGAAAATGATGTTTCCTACTGAATTCATATGTTCTAGAACAACTTCATCAATCACCCGAATGCTCACTCAATCAAGGGTGGGCAGACGAGTCGAATCTTCCAGAATCCAAATGATAGGTGTATGTAACTACCACGAGTGAAAGGCATAAGCAGAAAGACAAACTAGGAAGGACATGGACAAAGGGTACAGAAAACATTAACTTAATCAATACTATATGTGACATATACACCATCAGAAGAATGTAAATCAGACTGTTAGGCTATGTCAGTACAATTATTATGATCAGGGTACTAACTACCTTGTCAAAATCAAAAAGCTGCTTTACAGCATCTGATATTGCCTCCTGATTTTTCTCATCCCATTTCTTTTTCCTCTCTTTCTGCACCACAAGCAGCAAACAAAGTAAGGAATATATAGGGCAATGAAGCACTAAAAGAATATTGCAAGCCGAATAACTATCAAACATTAATTTAAACGTCATCTGTATTCAGAATATTACCTTTAACCGATCTGTCAGAGTACTTGTAAAGAGCTCGTAGACCAATTTGCAGCCAACATGCCATTCTCCAGATGGATTTTTCCATGATGAATTGACAACCAAAGAATTCCCTGTATATTTTTGCATTTGCATCCATAAGAAGAATGATCAGGAGAATGCCCAAGATACCAATTTTATATGAAATAGCAACTGAAGAATTAAGCTCCGTCGAAGAAAATGAATATTAATGTTCACAGGAAACACACACCAGAGGTCCCCTTAATGCACCCACTGTCATCTGCCTTGACAATAGTTGAGGTATCAATATCTCCACTTCCAGTACTATCAAAAGAACAAATCAAGTAAAAAATCACAAATTGACATACATACAAACATAAACATGTCTACACCACGCACAATCAAGCAATGCAATATAGTTTCATTTCAATCGCACAATATCCTTCACATACCAATCAATCACATCTAAAACTTTCGGCTTCCCATCCGAAGTCACTTCCAACCCCACAGCCGCAGGGTCCACACCAGAATCTAGAAAACATCAACATCAAAAACATAAACAACAACGAAACAATCAAAACGAGTCTTTTAACACAACAAAATCAGCAATCAACTCCGAAAAAGGAAAAAAACTATATCTAATCTTCCGTAAACAACAGACCAAAAATAGCAACAATCACGCCGCGGCCGTCGTACTCGGGGTGCTCCTTGACGAAGCGATCGGCGGCGATTTCTTTCTTCGGCATGAGCGATGCTAAGAAGGTCGATTCGTTGAGCTTGAAATTACTCAAAGCACCATTGTCGTCGCCAGAAGGCATCGCCCTAGCTGTGAATCTGGTAGTGCTGGTGGAAATAGTGTCAGCGCGGTTTCTCTCACTGGATTTAGTGGGGTTTGAAAGTGCAGTTACGAGGAGAGGCAGAGAGAGAAATGACAAATGGGAGCAGTGTGATTGGAAATTGATGACATTTGAATTTATAATTTGGAGTGGGCTTTGCAATTGCATCATACGATGATTGATTGGTCAATAAATTAATTCCCTAGGGGTATTTCGGGTAATATATCCCTGAGTGCAGATTCCGGCGCGGCGGAGCAGGGATGATCTGGTTGATATTGAATTGGTTGAATGCGGTGAGTGGGCGGAGTTTCCTATATATCCTTTGAGTAATTGACAAAATTGTCCTTGCATGGGCTTGTATTCTCTTACTTGACCCTACTTATCTGGATACGAGCTTTAGGTTCATCATTCACCTACCATTTTGAGTGGACTTTATTTGGAAAAACTACATTTATTTTTCTTTGATATATGATCTCGATTGATTATGGTTTTAAACTTTCAACTCGAGGCTTTGGGGTAGTTGTTTTTCGGTGTATTGTTCCATTTTGTTATTTGTCACCCACAATTGTGTCGTTTGGTTTTGTAGGTAGGAGTATTCAAGTTTTTCGATTTGGAAATGATTTAGCAAGGCTCGAACATAGGCTTTTATGTATGAGATAAGCAAGATCTTACCACTATGCCAATAATAATTGTTTGTTTAAAAGGATCTGAATACATGTTAAGAGTGTTTTGAAGTATAACTATTCCCTTTGATCACAGATATATTCCTAATTACTGTCCACAAGAAGGTGCTAGAGCCTAGAAGAGTCGAAAGAAGGAGGGCACACCAGCTTGGCCGTCGGTTAAGTAGGGAGACAAATACTTACGACGGCAAAGTGTACTATTGCTTACAAATTCTTCAAATCTAATATATGCAGGACAACTAAATCTTCATCCACGAAGCGTTCATCCTTGTCCCAAAATTGCGTTTATAGTTAACGAAAAACCCCTCCATCCTAGCAAGAATTTGCAATTCATCACCTAAGGTGAAAACGAAATTGATGAAGCCTTCATTCAATACTTCAGTTTTGTGTTGTCTCTCTCCTCTCACATGCTGATTAAGTAGTACTACTATCTTTCTTTCGTTTTGAATATATATAGATAAATTTACTCTCATCCTTGATTCGATTATGCTAGTGAAACATTAAAAAGGGTGCAGGCCTCTCCGGGATGAGAAAATAACACGGGCTAGTGAATTATTTATTTTTTATGCCAAACAATAAGTAGAGTCATGATAAGTAATACTCCATCTGTCTTATAATATGTGTCACACCTTTCTTTTTAGTTCATTAAAAAAGAAAATATAATAATATTTTATTTTTTGGAAAAGTTATTTATGATATTAGTATAAATATAATATTTTATCTATTCATTTAATACATAAAATAATATCTCTATATTATAATATAGAGGGAGTAAGAGTAGTAAAACAGAGCCCAATATGTTTTATACAGTATTTTAATTCAATGTCAACTACAAATACGTATCAAAATTTCCATTTCTTCATAAATTCAATTAATCTCTGGTGTCATCAGCAGTCATCTGCATCACACCTCTTGCGCATCCCCAAGCGCATCTCTATGAATTTTTAAAAATCATGATTCACTTTTCATTTCTATTCAAACAAAATTAAAAGAATTTTAATCTTCGATAACATTTAAGTACTACTAAATTGTTAATTTCACTTCTCATTGGCCACGACAAAAAAGTAGAAGTATACAAATCCAAAAATACGAGTATACAAATTAAATTCTTCTATTTTTTCACTCCACATATCACTTTTTTATATTAAACCATCTTACTGTCTTAGTGTACACCGCAGGCCACGACAGCGAGTCATGGGGCCTCGCCACTCCCGAAGAGTTCGAGCCCGTTCCAAGGCTCTGCCGTTACATTCTCGCCGTCTACGAGGACGATCTCCGCCGCCCCCTCTGGGAGCCGCCGAGGGGCTACGGAATCGACCCCGATTGCATAGTTGTCAGGAAGAATTACGACGATACGCGCGGCCAAGCGCCTCCCTATTTTGTATACCTTGATCATCATCACTCTGATATAGTTCTTGCTGTGAGAGGGCTTAATCTAGCTAAGGAGAGTGATTATGCGGTTTTGATGGATAATAAGCTGGGGAAGAGGAAATTTGATGGAGGGTATGTGCACAATGGGCTGCTCAAGGCGGCTGGCTGTGTTTTGAATGCTGAGTGTGATGTTTTGAGGGATCTTCTGGAGAGGTATCCGAGTTATACGCTGACATTCACGGGGCATTCGCTAGGGTCTGGTGTGGCGGCGCTGCTGACTGTGGTGGTGGTGCAGAATCGCCATCGGTTTGGGGGTGTGGAGAGATCGAGAGTCAGGTGCTATGCGATTGCACCGGCTAGATGTATGTCGCTTAATTTGGCTGTCAGATATGCTGATGTTATTAACTCTGTTGTTCTTCAGGCAAGTTGGTACACACTTTGTTTGTGCCTATTGTAGTTTGGTTTCAATGTGATTTTCATAGCTTCTGAGTTGGTAGAGAGCCATCATTTTCTTAGCATTTGGATTTTCTGAATGTATAAGGTAGTAGCATGAACATATTTGTTGTTTTGTGATGCTAAATATAGTTATGCACAATGGAAATGAGGTTTTGATATGTGCTGTCATTATAGTTGGAGTGTCGATATTTGATAATGTTAAGAGCAGCTCCATGTGGAGTCGCTTCCTCCATCTGCAGGCATATAGTGCATCTGCTAACGTATTTTACACTTTTGTTTGTGAACTTTTGGTATTCATATGTAACATATGTACGTATGTTGACTTGACATGAGTTGTTCTTAAATCTTGAACACTACTGCAACTTTATATCAACCTGAATACTATTATTAGTGTTCTGCACCAGACATCTTTGATGGATTTATAATTTGTTTGAAAGTGAAAGATAAGAAATTTATACCACCTGCTTGATTTGATCTTCATATTCACATATTGTGTCAGTTTATTTGTAAACTCTCGTTCTCAGGCTTGAAGAATCTAATATTCTGAGCTGAGCCTGACCTTGTCATTTCTTTAGTTGGAAGTGGAATCTATTGAAGCATAAGTTTTGCTGGGTGTACTTATATGTTGAAATTTGGTGTGGGGGTGTAATATGCCAGATTTAAATTGACCTTACCTGTATTGAAACAGGATGATTTTTTGCCTCGGACAGCCACCCCACTGGAAGATATATTCAAGTCGCTTTTCTGGTAAAAAGGAATTATCATATCTATGTATATTCTTTTTCTTCTGAGATAAAAAAGAAAAAAGAAAATTCACACATTATCCATTGAGACAGTTTGCCGTGCTTGTTGTGCCTAAGATGCTTGGGAGATACATGCATACCCGAGGACAAAATGCTAAAAGATCCAAGAAGGTTGTATGCACCGGGTCGCCTCTATCACATTGTTGAGAGAAAACCTTTCAGGTGAATGGAGGATACTTATATCCTCCTACTCTTATCTATATCATCAAAATAATAACACCACATAATTATTTGTACTAACCTTAAATGTATGAAATTTGATACTTTTGGACATTCTTAAATGCAAATCCTTGTGTCATGGTATTTAGTTAATAAGTCTGAGCTGATCGATGATTGATGTCTGATCATCTCACAATCACAAAATGTCCTTTTATGGATATAGGTGTGGAAGATTTCCTCCAGTTGTGAAGACAGCAGTGCCTGTGGATGGAAGATTCGAGCGTATAGTTCTGTCCTGTAATGCCACCTCCGATCACACCATCATTTGGATAGAGAGAGAAGCTGAAAGGGCTCTGGAAGTATGTCTATCATCTTCTGGTTCTATGCTGTCTGTTAAAAGATGCTTTGTAACTTGGTGAAAGAATTCAAGATTTTCATTAAGCTTCTTATATCAAACTTGGTTATTTTATGAAATACAGTTAATGCAAGAGAAAGATGATGCATTGGAGATTCCAGTACGTCAAAGAATGGAGAGACGGGTGTCATTAGCCAAGGATCATGGTGACGAGTACCAGTCTGCTCTACGCAGAGCTGTTACTTTAGCTGTTCCACATGCCTTTTCACCGTCTCAATACGGAACCTTTGATGAAAGGGAGGATGAGGATTCACAGCAATCATTAGGAGATAGTTCGACGGGGTCATCTTCCCAAAGCAAGAGTCGGGAGAGCTGGGACGAGCTGATCGAGCGTCTGTTTGAGAGGGACGAGTCTGGTCACATGCTGCTGAGGAAATCACTTATTGGTTAAGTGCTATATGTATGTTATGAAGGCATCATTCTTTTATTCAATATTCTTTGTATGATTATGTAGTCTTTTTTTATGCGTGTGAATATCAGTTTCAACTTTCAAGAAAATCTAAACTGCTACTCAAAAGTATCGAATTTTAAATACTACTCATAATATATTCCCTCCATCTTACCCCTACCGTACGAGATTTTATATAATTTTATTTTGTGTGTTTAATAGATAAATGTGTTTCTATTTTAGTGAGTTATCTATCTTAGTTGGATTGAATAAAAAAAGAAAGTGAGTTATCTTTGGTGACCGAGAGAGTAGTACTCCATCTGTCCAATCATATGGAAATGCTACTCATAATCTTTTTTCATAGTGACTTAGTGAGTCATTTTTTTTTGACAATATATAACATAATTATTTTCTCACTTTATTATTTCTTTTACTTTATTTTCCATTCACTTATTTCTTGATATATTATTTTCTTAAATTTTATGCCAAAAATAGTCATTGGAATTATCATTGGATTTTGATACTGTTTAAATTTGAAGTTTCGGTTCATTTTAGTTGAATATACAAAACCCATAAAAAATGAATTTAATTTTAATACTCCTTATATACATATATACTCCCATATTATACTACTACTTAAACAAATTCTAATTGTGTTGAATTCTATATGCCATGATATTTAAATTTTATAAAAATTGTAATGGTTTTGATATGTTAATTATTTTTTTTCCAGGTATTAATAATATATTTGTGGAATTTTAGTTTTTTGGTTCAGCTCTATTTACATAGTTTGGATTTCGATTTTTTAAAATATACTATTACTAGTAACCCACCAAAATAGTTTAATTTGTAGATAACATTGTACTAATTGATGAAGTATGAAAGATAGATACATATGAGTAAAAAGTGAAAAATAGTAAGAAAACTTTTATAATACAACAAATAAAATAGATTATTTGTGTATGACAATGCTCTTAATTTAGTTTTTTGCTGTCAGATCAAAACAAATGAAAATAAGAAGAAATTGCGAATGGAATAGGGTAGATGCTATATAAACTATAAAGCAAGTTATAAAGACTTTGTTAATTTATGGGTCAACAATTTGTTTACACATTAATTACAATCTTAAAGACTTCATCGGCAAAATAATAAACACGTAGTGGGCATCATTTCTGGTTTTGACGAAAATCTGAAAAAGGTGGGCAGCTCACACTCCACTAGTATACAATTTTCCTACTGACCACGACTTAGTTTAACTCCTTTAACCATACTTATCTTCTTTCTCCCACACAGGAATAGAGTCACAAAACTGGAAGTGATGAGTTTGTGACAGAAACGAAAAGATGGGGAGTGAAGGGGAAATCGGCAATCGCGATTCGCCGATATATGTGGCCGTGGGACGGAATGTAAAGGTGGGCAAGTCGTTGCTGACTTGGGCGGTCGAGAATTTTTGTGGGAGCAAGATTTGCCTTGTACATGTTCATCAGCCCGCGAGTTTTGCGTCTCTCTGTATGCTCATTTTTGCTTAATTTCGAACCTTTTTCGCTCATGTTTATTCCAATTTTAGTTTTTTATATGTTGGGGTTTGGTGATGTTGTGTTTCTGTGCTGTGATTGGTTAGTTTATTGAAATTTTGTTTCTTACTATATTTTTCATTGATGGCGGATTATATCGTTTTAGGTTCTGTCGTTTGATAGGAATTTGGATTTAGATGTGGGCCTTTTTGAGGATCATGTGTTCTCAAATCTTATACACTCCTCTTTTGAATAATAGTATATTATTGATTCTGATTGAATTGGTGCAAAGTTATATTCTTTTCAAGCTATTTTGTGGTGAATGATACGATCACAAGAATAAAGAGAAATCCAAGAAAGATTAAAGAAAGGTGAAGAACAATCTCTTATTCTCTTGTGTGTGTGAGTTGGCCTAGTGGTAGAGTGGTTAAACCTGAAGCCAAAGGTCTCTGGTTCGAGTCCATTCATTTGCCTATAAAAAAAGGTAAAGAATTCTCCAGAATTTAATGAGCCACATGTGTTTACACAATATCAAAGACACGAATTACATCCCAACTCTAATCTATTTATCTTTTCCTAGCCGCGACTCTTAAATTAGTTGCAACTGCTTAGCTGATTCCAACTTCTGCATTTGCTGATTTGTAGATTGTACTTTCATTTTTTTTGTTGGGTTTCTCTTTATTCCTGTGATCATATCAATTAAACTATTGCAATTCCTTTTATGCTGCTTATTATTAATCATTGACAAAACTTTTGTCTTAGGCTAGTTGATTTGGGCCTGTAGAGATGATCACATTCACTTTCAGTTTTATTTTAATTTTATTTTTCAGGAGATGCATGAATTTGAATTAAGTTTCATGTTAGTGTTATTCTCCTCTTCCTTATACTGCATAATATAGGATGGGAGCAAATCAATTCATCACTTTGAATTGACATAACCTTGCTTTCACATGCTTTCAGTCGGTGGGAAGCTTTCAACTAGCAACCTTAAAAGTCAGGGAATAAAAGCATCGCAAGAATATGAAACAATCAAGATGCAAAAGCTTATTAACCAGTACCTTCTCTTCCTGTCCAAGATGGGGGTAAATATCTTTTTCACTAATGCTCACAGATACCTTATCGAAGTTTATATTGATTTGTCACTTCATACATACAGAGATGTGAAATGTACATCGGCCATTGTAGGTTTGGTTTATAAGTATTTACCCCATTCTATATATTCCTTCAGCCTTAACAAAATTCAACTATCTGCTTTTCTTCTCCTAATATTACAGAGCCCTGTATGAGCTGCAACTGAAAAAGAGTGATTTCCTTGCTCTTGTACAGAAACAGGCTGATAGGCTTTGGATAGAAATGACAGAGATTGAGAAAGGGATTCTACAACTCATAACAAAATACAAAATAGGAAGGCTCATCATGGGAGCTTCAGCTGAGACATTCACCCCAAAGTATGCTATTATTAATTTCAGTGTTTTATCAATATGATGTTTTTTGCGTCTTGATTGCTTTACCGACCCTGAAATTTTGTTTAAGGCTGTTATGGTATGAAGCATTTGCTAATTCATGTGATGTATGCTAGCTGCTGACCTGCATTTATGATCTGGATCAGGAAAAGGCAACGGTAGTATAAAATGTCTAATGAAGGCTATTTCAGAGAATAAAATAGGGTAAACTCGCCAATTAGTATGGTGCATTTCATTCCTTTGGTTAATGTGGGTTTTAAATAGGAAGAAGAATCTAGGTAGCTCTTTATGTAATCTAAGTATCTAAAAATCTAATCAATTTGTATATAGTTCAAAAGTTAGAGTTAGAATGGTGGTGTTGATTTCATTTGGTGCAGCTTACTTACATGTTACATGACCACATCTTCAAGTCAAAAGGTAATTTAAAATGGGCATGTTGAGCACCTGAGCTATTGAAGATACTGATGGCTATTTAAAGTAATTGATATTCTCATTAGTTCTACTGTATTTTAAGAAATGCATATGCCGGACATATTGTCTCTGATAATTTTCTTAACTAAAGTTAACTTACCTTACTAAGTAGAGAGATACTCTCCAAAGAATTTGATGATCTCTTAACTGCACATTTAGTTCCTGTAGTGATAGTGTTTATTTACTAATATTGACTAATCTAGATTGCAGGAAGCTGTCAGCGACCAATTCTAGCAAAGCTATGATCGTCTGCCAACAAGCTCCATCATCATGCCATGTCTGGTTTATTTCAAAGGGGAGGCTCATATACGAAAGGTGTGCCAATTAATGCTTGTAAGCTAATAATTGCATTCCACTGGGTGCCTCTGACAATTGACTGATTGAGAAATTATTGAATGAATTGTGAGGCTAAAAATGTATAAGGTGTTCTTTTTTCCTTTTATTTATTTATTTTGTGTGTGTTGAAGAATTTGATGGGAAAAAGAGGTTTTTGTGTTGTTATTTAGTGTGGAGTTCAAATTTAGCAAACATATAGTTCCATTTGCAGACGCTGAGTGAGCAACCAATGAGTTTTGAATTCTGAGATGCAAAAGAAGACACTTTAATCCCTGGGCTCTTATTCCCCTTGCATGTGCATTGTTTATTTTAGAACGAGAACTGACATTCAGTCTCTTTGTTAGGCCTGTTGGATTTCATTGTCATTCAACCACTGTTGTGCCACTTTCACCTCCAATAAGTAGAAGTGGAATGGCACAAACCAGTAATCCGGAGGAAAACATAGATGTCAAAGTCGGATCTGTTAAGGATATTGGTCACTCAGCCAGATCAACAGAAGATGTAGATGGAGAATTGAACACGGCACCAGCAGTGGGTGAGACAAGTCAAGATGGTTCGACTTTATTTCTGAAAGTGGACTTTCCAGATCATCTACCAAGTCATTCTTCTAACACTTCGCTGGTATGCTAGAGATTTAATTAATTGGATATATCTTTTGTTATGGCCTGGTATGACTGCAAAAGATAATATCTTAGGAGGATTCTGGACCATCTGGATGAATGAAATGTATTTGTAACATTCCTAGACCATGTATGTTGCTATGGCTCCAAAAATAGGCAGTTAATTTTTCAGTTTTATGCACCTGAAGGGATTAGTTCTCATTCATTCATGATGCATATGAATATATGATTATAGGATCCTTGAACATAACATGAATGTGGTTGCAGATGTTATAAAATTTATAAATTTTGATTTTGTTGATCAAATATTCCAGGACTCTGAATTTCAAGAACAAGAAATGTGTGATTTACAAAGTAAACTAAAGCATACTATGATAGATGCTGAGGAGTCGAAACAGACAGAAATTAAAGAGCCGTTGCAACAGAAAGCTGGAGAAGATATCTTGGAGGCTCTGAGCAAGGTAAGTAGAGAATGTTGGGCTGTCTTTTGTTTTCTTTTCATTCAACCTTATGCTTAATGCTGCTTTCTGTTGCATATGGAACTACTTTTTATGTGATTATTTGTTGCTGTAAGGGTAGAAAAAGAATACTAGGTAAAACACTAGAGACAGTTTACTCCCTGCCAGCGGTGAGAATCTGCAACTCTTTCTTAGTGGGAGTGAATTCCGAACTATCTTCTCATCTAGAATGATTCCATTTTTCATTAACGAAAACTTTTGTTGAAAAATAATACTCCCGCCGTCCATGACTAAATGTCCCATAGTTGACCGGCTTGTGTTTTAAGAAATTGTTTGACTTTATAAAGAAAAGTGGATAAAAAAGTTAGTGGAATGTGGGTCCTATTTTTATATAATAGTTTTATAATTAAATGTGAGGGGAATAAGTTAGTGCAATGTAGGGTCCACGTACGAAAAATAGTAAAAGTGAAATGAGACATTTATTGGGAGACAAACGAAGAAGGAAAAATGTGACATTTAATGGCGCACGGAGGGAGTACTTATTTCGGTCTGAATCATATAGTTACAACAAAGAAACATTGACTTAAGAACTAGACTTTCATGCTCCCTACTGTTGATAATAAAATAGTTTATTTTCATCATATGACATTTACCGGAGTGTGGAGTTTCAGAAAATTTATTTTTTCCTTGCAGTCTTTTCTCCAAATTACCTGCGTGCAACTTTAGTTGGTGGATCCATTTCATTCATTTCTTAGCATATAAAATAAAAAAATATACCCTACATGTGATATATGTTATAATGCTCAACCCAGGCTGAGGCAGCAGAAAATCTTTTGATGGACGAGATTAACAGAACTAAAGAAATTGAGGAACTGTTGCTCAGAGTAAGGCAAGAAACTGAGACAATGAAAAATCAGCACGATGAAATTCTAAAAGAACTTCAGCTGATTGAGGCCCAGAAGCCTGCACTAGAAAGACAACTAAGTGAAACCCGCTGTTCAGAGAGAGAGCTAGAAGACAAGATTGTTCAAGCTGTGAATCTCTTAATAACATTTAAGGGAAAACGGGATGAATTGCAGATGGAGTACGATTCTTCTGTAAGGAAAATTAACAGATATAGGGCATTGCAGACAGAGGATCCTTCAGTAATATCGCCTGCACATTTTTTTGGAACCAGTTTCTCGGATATCATTGAGGCTACCGAAAATTTTAAACCATCTCAAAAAGTTGGAGAGGGAAGGTATGGAAGTGTTTTCAAGGGAATGCTTAACCATAACAAGGTAGCTATAAAGATGTTACCGTCTTCGGGTTCTCAGAGTGATTCGGAGTTCAAGATTGAGGTAATATTTTCAAAGCTTAAGATTTGCCTATTAGCATAATATCATTACAAATTTACAATTATGCCCATGATGTGGGATTGTAAATTGCTTGAAATTGTAATCCTTCTTTAAATGAAATTCTATGCTCTCAATGATATTATATTCTTAAGAAAGTTTGGTTCCAAAAGCAGTTACTTGTAGCTTGTCTGATATTATCATCTTAAAGGCTTATATGTCAATTCAGGTGGAAATTCTGTCGAGAGTGAGACATCCAAATCTTGTTACACTTTTTGGTGCCTGTCCAGAGTCGAGATCACTCATATATGAATACATTGAAAATGGCAGCCTTGAAGATTACCTTTCCAACCCTGCCAAAGCTTGTTCTCTTCCATGGCAGACTCGGATAAGGATTGCTATTGAAACATGTACTGCCCTCATGTTCTTGCATGCGAACAGCAGCTGTAATTTACATGGAAACTTAAAACCCTCAAATATTCTTGTTGATGTACATTTTGTCACCAAAATAAGTGAGTTTGGCATCTCAAATTTGGTGTCCCAGAACGAGAATCGTTTGAATTTGTACACAAGTGATCCAAAAGATCTTGAATACATTGATCCAGAATCTCTTGAAACTGGGGAGCTCACCCCAGAATCTGATGTGTTTTCGTTCGGGATGGTACTTTTAAGACTATTAACTGCAAGAGCGGCTAGAGGGGCATTGAGGGATGTGAAATGTGCTCTCGAAAGAGGAAAATTAGACAGCATACTCGACATGTCAGCTGGGGAGTGGCCACTCGGGACAGCCAAGAAGTTGGCTAATTTGGCTTTGAAATGCTGTGAACACGATAGCATGGATAGGCCAGATCTTGTGTCGCAAGTTTGGGCTATTCTTGAGCCGATGAGGGAGCTGTGCTCTGCCTCCGCCTCATCATCTGTGGATTCGGGGAGTAAGCGCAAAATACCTTCTCATTTTGTCTGTCCCATTATCCAGGTAATACTTACGAATGCATCTTGTTTTCTGTGACTCTGTCCAAATGCTTGTTGGTTGCTTTTGTTTAGCTGATTGAGAGTGGTGATGGCGCAGGATGTTATGACGGATCCGCATATAGCCGGAGACGGCTACACATATGAAGCAGAAGCAATACAAGGTTGGTTCAATAGTGGCCACAAAACTTCACCAATGACAAATCTCATGCTTGACAATTGCGACCTAATTCCAAACTATGCTCTTTATTACGCCATTCAGGAGTGGCACCAAACTGCATAAATCACCTCTTTCTCTCACACACACTCACGCATTCTTCCTCTGCTTCATATGTATGTGAACTCGTGTACACTGATTCGATCTGTTGGTTATTAAGTGCCTATATACACTTGCATTGCCAGATGCACCCACTCCAATGTAATAGTAGTACTAATATTCAGTGCAAAGTGAAGAAAAAGAAGAAATATCAACTGTCAATATTAATGTTCCATTTTCTTTAGGGTTACAACTATTTCATAATACGTTCTTTTAAAAATCTTATTCTCACTTTCACACGATAAAAAGAGGAAAGATGGTACAATAGGTGAAAGTCTAGTTTACACGAATGTTATTATTATTATTATTATTATTATTATTATTATCATCATCATCATCATCATTATGATTATTATTATGATTATTATTATGATTATTATGATTATTATTATTATTATTATTATTATTATTATTATTTAATACTCCCTTCGTTCCCTTGAAGATGACCCACTTTTCTTTTTAGTTTGTCCCAATTAAGATGACTCATTACTTAAAATGGAAACACTTTTATCTCTATTTTATTCTTTTTATCTTACTTTACTCTCTCTTCTCAACACATAAAATAAATTTGCATAAAATTCCGTGCCACATAAAAAATGGGTCATCTTCCTTGGGACGGAGGGAGTACTTCACTGTAGTCTATATATATAGGTGGAATCAATTGTGAATCACTCCGTACATCTTTTGTGCAAACTAGAAGATAAAATTTGGATAATTAAATTTTAGTTACGTCAATAGATGACAAATAACGTCAATAAAAATGTCAAATCGGCGTTCATGCACAGTGAAGTGATAAACTTAGACCCCTATCAATTTTCATTTTGCCTATATATTGTGTAATCATTTTACCAACGTGGAGGAAAATTAAGTTTACAAATTCACAACCCCCTCACAAGTCACTTCTATCTTTTACCTCCCATCTGGCCATCTCTCGCTTGCGAAAACTACCCAATTGTAAAAATCGTGTTAATCAGATCCTACTTCATTTGACCACCAGCGACTTCACGTGCATGCACAAAAGAAATAAGAAAAAAACTGAAATAAGTTCAAAGGCAACAAATTGGATTTTATCTATTCTCTGCATGCCCACAAAAAATGCATTCGAACCCAATGGTCTAAAAAATGGAAATGTCTTTGATTTCTCTTCTGAACACTAAAAATATCACGTGTACTATTTATATTGATGATTTCTAAAAATGTGTCTCACTCAATTGAACAAAAATGATATAGGAGTACTCCATTTCATAAATAGAAGAATAATACTAGTCCATAAGCCAACTAATAAATAAAAAATGTGGAGTGCAGAATAAAATATTGATTTATGAAGTGCTTTCGAACTTCACTCATATCCCTAATCCCTAATTTGTTGTTTCTGAGTGAGTGCTAAATGCTAATGCTGTTTTCCAATTGATGAAGTATGGAATATTTTGAAGGGAAAGTTGAGCATTTTAGAATATAGAACAGCAAATAGAAATCAATTTGTATATAGCCGCTCCTGTTTTTCATCTCTTTCTTCTTCTTTCCTATTTACATCCGCTTTCTCTCTCAAAAAGGTTTCGCTTATTCCTCTGTATCTTTACAGATATACACATTTTATTTTTCTATATAAACGCACACTCTGTCATACATATAAAGGCGTAATTTGTTTGCGACATCGTTTATTCGGCAATCACTCGCCTCAGATCTCTCCGTTCACTGGTAAGTGCTGCCTATCTCCTCTCAGATCATCAGCACGCTAACCCTACAACTCATTTTTGTGTATTCATTTTCTGTTTTCCTTTTGCCATTTCAACAATTGCGTGGTGGTTCATTTTATCTAATCCAGTGCCGGTTTTCCTGGCTCATTATATTATCTTGATTTTTCGATCATAATGTTTGAATCTCAATTTATGGTTAGAAAATTTTGCTTGCGAATCAGTTTGAACTGAACTATGAGTTTTTTTCAGATTGAACTGGATCCTTTGTAGTGAGAATGTGGTTTTTCACTAATTCATATTTCCAGTATTTATCTACACTATGAGCATCTTCTTGTTTAGTGCTGCTAAGTTTATTGTGTATAGACTGTGTTATTCTGCTGATGTTAGGCACTGTAGTAAATGATCAAATGCTTATGTGTGTGACTGTTAGTTACATAAGTAGTAGGCAATATGCTACTTGCTGAGGAAGCAATTGGAGATTTTTGCTCATAGATTAGTCTCGTGGATAAAACGGTTAAGGGCGGCTTGATCTGATTTGCATGAGATGATTTTTTTTTTCCCATTTTAACATGCAATTTTTATTAGCTTATTTAGTTGCTTTACAGAAGTATTCGTAAACAGTTTTTGTAAGTCACAATTATTCTGTAAAATGTATAGATTAGTTCTTAAGGATAACTAGATGTGATTCTCGGCGGTTCTCATTCTTAAAGTTTGAAATGAATTTAATAGGTGGATACAATTGTGTGTTAGCATGCTAAATACAATTAAATGTTGGGCGTAGGCTTTTCATTTTATTGTGTAAGTTCACTACACATTTAAAGTAGCTTTTACTTATGTCCTTATATTCGTCTTCAGCACGTGGTTTAATCAAGTTTGTTCATCCATTAATGAGAAAAGAATCATACCTAAATCATTCTTATCTTTATAATAAATGTTTTATGCTATAGGACCTTCTTGATATATACTGATTCTGCCTATTTATTTAATGAATCTTGTGCCTTTTTGAATGAGATTTATCTCCTTTATTGTCTGACTGAGTTTTATAGTTATTTGGCATTTTCAATCAATATATGGTCACTTATATATCATTAAATTGTGCAGTGTTTCTGAATGAGATAATTGTAATTGAAACCTAGATGCCTGCTACAAAGCTCTGCTCAAGTGGAACTCTCAATGCAATGAAATCAGAAGTAGGGAATGATTCCCTAGATACCTTCATCAGACAAGCCGTAGGAAAGGAGCCTCTTCTCCCTCTCCCAAGGACTGTGGATAGTTCAGTTCCATGGATTCAATTGTTTCAGGCCTTAGATCAACCAGGTATAAATAAAGTTGAACTTTGTTGAATTTAGTTGTCCATCCACGAAGAAAAATACCTCTATGGTGAGGTTATCGATGGGTATGTGATCCTATATCCATGATTTAAGGCATAAAAACTTAACACATACAGATGTGATACAATTGTCTGCAACTGTATGGAACATTATATTTTTCCTTTTTAACATTTACGGTGTGTTTATATAGTCTGAGAGAAATAAATGTACAAACCACATTTGCAATCAGTTCTAGTTCTTCATCGATCCTGTACTGTACTGCATAATCGGACTGTTTTCCGAATGCCCTATACTCTATGGCCCATATAAATAGCAAATTAGGGCTATTCATCTAACTGATGGCGCCTAATATCTTTCCTCAAGAATTAAGGATCCACCTCTACTCTTACAATCTAGTAATTGTCCTCTGCACCTGATCAGTTACCTACAATTCATCGGCAAAAGCTAAATCAGATTTGCAGAAGCCGCAACGTTTTCTCTATAAGACCTTATTTGCAAGTAGATTAGTAGTATATTGCATTCTACTCTACTTGGGTGCATTTCTTGTGTAGTTTTTTGTTTATTTCTTTGCATTTGGTTGTTGCTTCATTAGTTTCACAATGCTAGGGCCCAGGTATAATCTCCCAGATTTAACATATACTCACCCAGTTCTCCAAGATTTGACATATACTCACCCAGTGGCTGCTGGTTTTTGGCACATGTCAAACACCACAAGCACTATCTGTAGGTGTTCCTTTAGAAAGGTTTTCCGTGATGATTATCACTCATTCAGGTGCAGCGGTTACCTTTATTAGATGCCTGATTTGTACTAGATCTTGGAGTTTTTACGAAAGATCATGTTTGGTAGGTTCTAGATATGAATTCTAATTTGGCTTTTATATTTGTTTGTTCTTTTACTTGTAGATCTCCCTGGTTGGCCCTTGATGACCCCTGTGAAAGTTCAGATGCAAAGGTGCAAGAAGTGTTCCCGGGAGTTCTGTTCTCCAATAAACTACAGAAGACATATTCGGGTGCACCGCCGCTCCTTAAATATCAACAAGGTTGTCAAACTTCTGCTGAGCACCTTAAGAAGCACACACAAATTGATGGCCTTCTTTTATTATGAAACATTAAATTCAATGCATATGATACATTATCTGTTGGTTGCTTCACTGCTTGTATCTCCAAGAATATCACCAACGTTTTGTTGTGTCACATTTTATAATATTTCTAATGCTTGTCTTAATATTGTGTAGGATTGGCACAAAAATAGGGATTTATTAGCTGTATTTTGGGATAAGGTAATTACTTTCTTGTTTGCATTCCTTTATTGCTTATCCTTCTATCAATGAAAAATTCGCTCTTGCTGTGTACAGTTGTCATTGGAGCAAGCTAAGGAATTAGTGTCATTTAATGACATAATTCTTAAGGTAGTCATGCTCTCCCTTTATATCTCTATATAATTTGTTTGTTAGGATATACTCCCTCCGTCCCATTCAATGCGAAATATTTCTTTTTCGGTAAGGGATTTTATGCAATGTTCTTTTCCGGTAAAAAAACAATTTATGGTAAACTTGTATTTGTGGCATGCCAGAAAGAAATAAATGAACTGTATATTAGGGGAAATGTGTGTGGAAAAAACTCTGTTTGATTGTATTATAATAAGAAGGACTTTCAATTGAATGTTGCCTAGCATGTGGGAAGCTTCAAAAATCAAAAGTCTGAACTGCGTGTTTCAAATTATTTAGTCCTGTAAAAGAATTCTGAATTCTTTTACCATTCTACATAAAAAAGTAGTACTACTATGCCCATGTCTGCTGTCAGCACTATTTAGTTACTCCCTCCGTCCCATAAAAATATGGACATTTGGGATGGCACAAGAATTAATGCACAATTGGTAAAGTAAGAAAGAGATAAAAAGAAAAAGTTATTATAGTACTGTTAATAGAGAATGGGGCCCACCTTATTAGAGAGAAAGAAGTTATCAAAAATAGAAGGGGATAATTTTATGGGACATCCCAAAATGGAAAATGTCCTTATTTTTATGGGACGGAGGGAGTATAATATTTGCTTTTTTGTGCACAAAATATTGAACTCCCAATTAATTAGGTGCAAAATCTGCTATTTCTTATTTATCGTTTTTCTTTGAATATCTTCTTGCATTCTTTCATTTCCTCCAGTATCACATTTACAATTTCTTCGGTTTACAATTAACCTCTCAGGATATTCCTGGATCATCGGTAGTAAAAGCTCTGGCTTCCTCTCTCCGAAGACCGGGGGTTTGGACTCTTCCGCAGGCTTATGTGAAGGCTGGTGCTACACTGCTGGTGAGGAAGCTTCATTTATTTTTATGCCTTAGTGCCCTTTGTATAGTTTCTGCCACATGCAGTATCTGTTTCACAAAATTCTTCCTTCATCCCAGGATATCATCCAAGTTAAGCCTTCCAGATTACCAATATCCTCACAAGAACTGTTTAGCATCCTCGATGATGCCAGCGAGAGTACATTTCTGTGTGCCGGTACAGCTGAGTCTCTGCAGAAGTATGTTTTTGATGGAGAAACTGCTAAAAATATCCTTGAGTTGAAGAACCTAGTAGCTTTTACTAGCTTCCTCTTTGAGCAACAACTGGTACTTGCTCTTATTTTTTCTCTAGTTTTCACCTATGTAGTTACTAGCTAACAATGCCCCCTCTTTTGTTGAAAAGTAACCATGCAGCTCTCCATAATTTCAGTTGGGTGTGACTGTAAAGGACAATATGTTATTCACCCGTTGTTATCATACCTCATTCATTAACCTAACCTTATGTAGCTTCAACCAAATTCTTTCTCTTTACATTGGGGGGAAATGGCGTTTCTGTAAACAAGGAAGCACATTGGATCTCTGTTATATATCCTCTCCCCTTATCTTTGCCTTAGTTGTCATGGCGTCAAGGTAACTTGACTATTCAGTATACTACAGGTTGAGTCATAATTCCTTTGTATTCAGGTCAAGGCATGGGTCGCTGACAAAGATGTAGAGGCTTTGAGATGTCATAAGCTACTTGTGGAGGAGGAGGAAGCTGAACAGAAAAGGTAGACTCCATTTCTTGACTCATACACTATTTATGTGTAGGTGTAATTTAGTATTTGCATGGTTGATTTGCTAAAAGAGGGCAGTACTGTGAATGCTTGCTTATATTATGAATTGTCAGTGTCACACAGCTTTAGTGAGATGTATGGTTACTGTATTTGTGTGAAACTATTCCTGAAGTGTTTAGAGTTGAGAGATGCATAACACTGATCAGAAATTCATGCAGAATTTGGGTTAAGGAATTGGGAAACTATTAGTGGATTGGGTTGCAGGTACTAGAACAAAATGCTTCTAACACTATTTACTTTGATTTGAAATGTTATTAGGCAAGTAGCGATTCTGGAGAGGAAGAAACAGAAAAAGCTTCGTCAAAAGCAACAGAAGGTCAGGGAACAATACTATGGGTGCAGCAGAGATTTGAATGTCTATGTTGATGCTATAGATAGGCCTACTTCAGCCGAAGCATCTGATCTGTCATCCCCATCGGACCCAAACTCAAACTCAAAAGAGGTGCCTACAACCTCAGACTCTGTTCAACCCCAAAACAAAGAGTCAGATGAAGATATAGGAGCACAGTTTGATGCTAGAAGTGAACATAAGAAACATGGGGACTCTCCAGCTGTTGAGCTCCAGATGGTCGTTGCAAATGGTATTCGGCATGTAGCCACCAACTGCTTGCAAGCTCTAAAGTCACAAAGGGGAAGCCGGTATGGTGCCAATTCAAACTTGAATCTTCGAACATTGAATCCTGAACTTATACAGAAGTTTGGTCCATCCAAAGACAGAAGTCTACATAATGGAAACAAAGTCTGGACCAAGAAACTCAAAACTAACAATGATGATGGGGAGAACCCAAGGCCTCCTTCTTTGCAAGACGTGAGCAGTCACCATATAGAACAAAATAACCGTGAGGTGATTATTGGTTCTATATCTGTCACACTGACAAGTTACTTTGATCAGCAGCAAGCAAGTCACCCAAATGAAAGACAAGATACTTGTGGCACTGAGCAGGCTGTGCTTAAGAAGAAAACTGCTTCAGAAAAGCCTGCGAAATCTAATTCTCTTCAGTCCGGTACCAACCGAGTGGCTACAAGACTTTGGAGGCCTGTTAGCCGTGGTGAATCAAAGAACGTGCCACCTGTTGGTAGAAGCAATGGAGATCCCGAAGATAATGCTACATTGAGTAAGGTTCATGAAGATACTTCCTCCAGTGAAAGATCCGGGCAGTCACAGTCCTTGGACAGTGATGGTTGTCATAATGGGAAGCAATCCCATGTCGTCTCAGTTGAAAATGCTCAACCAGGATTGGTGCCATTCTCCATTGAAGCTGCAAAAGAGTTTTTTGCCAGGAGTATGCCTAGTTTTACCTTTATCCACTTACCACTTATGTGTTCCGAGTTTTACCTTGTATTGCTCTATTGCCTTGCATTGAGCCTTATAAACCTCAAATTGGTGCAGGATGGAAAGACGCTATATCTGGAGACCATGTAAAATTAGTGCTCTCGTCAGAGCACAAACCTCATGGATGCTCGGACATTCAGCATGCATCAGATCCTCCTAGAAGCAATGCTCCTAACCATGATGAGAACCAGTTTGGCAGAACCCTTCAAGTTCAAGTTGCTATAAAGCCAGAGAAGAGTGTGAAATTCAAATACATACCAAAACAAAAGCTATCGCATAGGTAAATTTGATCATCTGGATTTTTTTGGTTTAGAACATTGCTCTCTATTTCCGAGCAGAGGTTCCAGTTTTACAGTGGTCTTCTGTCGGACAACTGAAGGAAATTTTCTTGAGGAATTCGATTTTTTATTTCGAGCAGTTGTGGGCTTGGGGAGTGGTAGATTGTTTAGGCTTTGAGGCTGGATCTTGAATTTTGCTGCGTTTGTAAAGTAGGGGGTTTTTAGTTGTCCAATAGGTATTCTCTCTGTGAATTACAATTATTTTGGGAAGTATGTGGTGTTCGCGGACTTGTTGAATGTATGAATGATGGCCAAATTTTAGCTGAAAATTATACTTACTAGTTTTTAGTTATTAAGAATTGAACATTCACAAATACTAGTACTATTTCTGACTTTCTGTAATGCTATGTGACGATCAATGTTGATTAGCAATTAATAAACCAGTATCTAGCATATAGTCTCTTGAATTAAAGGAGAGGCTAATGGTCTAAGTAAATTTTTTAACAATATTTCACTTTGTTTTAGAGGG
This sequence comes from Salvia hispanica, assembly GCF_023119035.1. Classification (NCBI taxonomy): domain Eukaryota; kingdom Viridiplantae; phylum Streptophyta; class Magnoliopsida; order Lamiales; family Lamiaceae; genus Salvia; species Salvia hispanica. The sequence goes on from NC_062969.1 coordinate 15,150,208, forward strand.
TCTATGATTATTTAGGTAGTCACACCATCCACTTCATTCAGTCCATAAAATGCAAGAGAATGTGGTACTATATGGATATTATTATATTAATACTAACTCTGGGAATCAATTGATTTTCTAAATCACACAAATCTAGTGCATTGATTATTCTATTGTTTCGACTATAATTTTTAGTGGAAGCATGCTCTAATTGGATAATTGAGTGACTCAGTTTGTCACGTCATTCTTCTTTTTTCTGCACTAGACCACAACATTATAATGATATCGCCCTCTAGCCATATCCCATATTCCTCAAATGAATTTGTACTGTTCACTGGTTCCACTTATTGTGTGTTGTAAATTTTAAATATTTATGGACAGTATGTAGAACAAGTTAAAAAGATGAAAAATTATACTCCTACTTATTAAAAAAATAAAAAAATTACAAATGACACTTTTAAAGATCGATAAATTATTCATTCAACTTGCTTGCATATTCAACTTTGTACATGCCTTTAAATAAGCTAGAGAAAACTATTAACAAGACAATATTTGCCCTAATTCTTAAAAGGGTAAAGCTATGTGGCCATAATGTGGCTGGCCATAAATGACATTTTAGTAAATATAGGTATTTTTGGATATTAATAGTTTAATTGTCTCATTAAATGTATAATTCAGTTGACAATATTACCCTTACTCCTTAATTGTTGTTTCTTTTTAATTCATTAATAATTCCATGATTTTTTCGAGTAATTTGTACTCAACTTTTTCGCTACTTTGTTTTTATTTTTTTATTATATTATATAATCGTAATAATAGTAGTTTTTATTAATTTTAGTTATTACGAGTAAAATACTCCATAATATATTAATCAATAAGATAATGATGAAGTTATCTAACTACTATTGTAATATGTTTGTTTTTTTTACTTTTTCAAATGAATTTAAGGTTAATTGAAATTACCAGTTCAATATAATATTAATTAAAACATCTAGTTTAACTATGCATGAATCCAACATTTTATCAGCTTAATTTAAATCTTCACATAGAAAATTGAATTGAGAATCGATTGATTTAATAAGAGATCAATCAAAAATATAATTAAGTGAAAGAAAAACAGAATTGGTAAAAATTATAGAACTCATTACTTTTATAAGTTGCTTAAAAATCAAACTTCATTTTGTCCTTTTTTTTCCAATAACTAAAAAATGAATAAAATCAAAACAATATTTAAATTTATAGTATAATATATTTTTTGACTAGCAAGTATACTGTGACATAATACTATAATAATCAGTATATATACACCACCATATCATGAAATATTACAAAAAATCAATAATAATATTTATATATAAATTATATTATAATATTATATACATATATAATAAATTAAATGATAATATCAAAATATGACATTATATTTTCTTAAGTGAAATACTCTTTTTCGAAAATATTAAAATAATATTTTTATTAATACCACTATTTTAAAACTTACTTGAATATTATGATTATATGTATTTTAAACAAAAAATTAGTTAAAACTAAAACTTTAGTTTTTAATTAAAAGAATTTATCCAATTCTAAGAAGATTAAATAATTGTTGCTGCGTAAATTTTCATTATTAATGCATGTGTTTAATTACGATAGATTATGTTATTAGAATTAAATCGTACTAGTATAGTTAAAATTGATTAAAATTATAAAATCATTTTTCGTAATTATCATTTGGGATTATTCAGTTAATATAACTTCAAACTGATTGTAGCATAAGTCGACTAAAAATAGTAAATTGAAAAAAGAGAATTTGTATTATATAGTACTCCAATACTTAAATTGAGAATTTGTTTATAACAACAATAAGACTTAATTCCTTGCGACTTTGTCGTAGAAGTTTATTGTGTTCACAATTAATAATATTTATAAATATAATGTCTCACACTTATGAAATTATTAATCATAATTATTTCATACTACAATTTATTTATATTCAGAATATTTTAAAATATCTTCTTGTATCTGATTTTTGAACTTACAAATTTATAACTTAGATCATCTCCAAGCATACACCAAAAGGTCATTTTTTTATGTAAAAAATTTCTTCAAGCGTATTGCAAACTCAAACTCATTTTTGTGTTTTTCTACGGAACAACATCTAATATAAAGCTACTACAAAAATTTTGTGAGACGTATACCCAAAAATGGTGTATATGGTTGGAATAAAATCACTTTTTGTGTGACATATACTCAAAAATCAGTTTGAACTTAGTGTAAATAGTTGGAGATTCCTTTATGGATTTTATTTGTCAAGTTGTGTAATTTTTGTTTAATAAATGATATTTATATATTAATAAAGTAATTTTTTATATTATTTAATTTTATATAAATTATTGATAAAGTATTGTGAGATGGAGGGTTCTAATAGATTTAGATTTAATTATTAATATCATGTACACCATAAGATGTTATGGTATAGCATACTCAGAAATAAAGAGGGAGAAATTAAGTTACTATGCTACATATTTTACATGAGATTTATTCATTAATACCATTCTAATTTAGTCCATCTATGCATTGTTTTTTTTTCATTTTTTCCGTTTAGTTTATTACTTTAAAAGTCGATATAAATTCATTATTTTACAAGCTACCGAAATATCAAAAATCAATTTAACAATTTTCTATATAATTTCAAAATAAGTTGTGAGTACGTGGCATTACATTTCCTTATTAGTGAGTAGGTTGTGATATAACACCAAGGTTAAATATATTTTATAAATAAAATTAGTTATAAAATTTAGTGAATAGTTAAATCTGAATTATATTGACAAAATATTAGTATTATATAATAGTATGTGTTTTCATTAAAATTAAATTATTGCACTATAATTAAACAGTAAGTAAATTAATGTGTAGTATAACTAAAATTGAATTGTTTTTATATCAATAAATTGTGATAGTATTTACATGTATTTTATTCACAACTTGTTTGAATAATAGGATAAGTTATACTCCGTGCTGTACTTTAAATTAGTTTAAATTAAATAAGTGAAGCTAAACAGAAATAATCACTAATAATAGAATTGAAATATCATGAGTATATTTGAAGATACAAATACAATATATTCTATTACTATATAAGTATTTAATATTTGAGGGTATATTAGTTTTTAAAAAATTGCAACTCTCTAGATGCATAAATTTCACCAATTTAGCATTAAGTACACAGAATTTTAATATTTTTTTAAGATTATGACTGTGCATAATATGGCCATTTAGCATCACTCTTCTTAAAATAAGAGAGTATATCATGTTGCCTAATTTACATGATTTCTCCCAATCTTTTCCTTCTAAATTGATTTCTTGATTTCTTTCCAACACTCCCCCTCAAGTTAAGTAATGAGACCCATTCTTAACTTGCCCAATACTTCATGAAAGCTTCTTGCATTAACCGCTTTCGTGAGTATATCAGCTAAGCTGATCTTCAGATCTCACGAATGGGAGTTCCACCGTCTTGGCCTCTATATTGTCCTTGATGAAATGCCGATCCACCTCGACATGTTTCGTACGATCATGTTGGACTGGATTATCAGATATGCTGATTGCCGCCTTATTATCGCAGAACAACTTACACGACTTCGGTGATTTTAAATCCAGTTCTGTCATCAACTTCTTCAGCCATAGGATCTCAGTCAAACCATTCTTAATACCTCGAAATTCTGCTTCAGCACTCGACAAAGCTACTACTTTCTGCTTCTTACTCCGCCATGTGACAAGATTTCCTCCAACAAAGGTAAGGTAGCCAGCGGTTGACTTTCTATCATTTGGGTTCCCTTCCCAATTAGCATCTGTAAAGCCATGAATCTCCAAATGGCCATGATTTTCGAACAGAATTCCATGATCTGCTGTCCCCTTTAGATATCGAACAATCCTTAGAGCTGCCTCCCAGTGAGCTACTTGAGGCGCATGCATGAACTGACTAAGCACTCCCACTGCATATGCTATGTCAGGTCTGGTGTGGGATAAGTATATTAGTTTCCCTATCAAACGCTGATATCTAGTCCGATGAGTAGCTTCAGCTCATTCGACTATCTGCAGACCGTGATTTTGAACCATAGGAGTATCTGCTGGCTTACAGTCCAGTAGTCCTGTTTCAGTCAAGAGGTCAAGAACATACTTCCTCTGATCCCTTTTTTCAATCTTAGTACTTCTATACCCAAGAAGTATTTCAGAAGTCCCAAGTCCTTCATTTCAAATTCAGCAAACAAGTTCTTCCTCAGTTGACCCATCTCCTCTTCGTCATCACCATCTGGCCTTCGTTTAATGGTGAAGACCCATCTGCATCCCACAGTTCGGACTCCATCAGGTTTCAAACACACTTCCCATGTATTGTTCTTCTTCAGGGCCTGCATCTCTACAAGCATTGCCTTTCTCCAGTGGGCGATCTTCATGGCCTCCTTGGCCGTGTATGGAATCTCCTCTTCTTCATAGAGGGCTGCCTCGAAAGCCCTAGCCATCTCTGTTAGGTTTGCCTTAGCCAAATTTGCCATAGAGTATCCAGAGGCGGACCTACGTGTGTTAATGGGGGACCCCTGGAACCCCCAACATTTTGAGCGTTTAGTATATTATACATATGCATAAAGTAAAAAATGAGTTCTAGCTTAGTTGGTTTGTGCAACTACCTTGTAACCAGCAGATTTTGGGCGCATTTTTATACATATTCTTATACATATTCATTTCTATTTTGGGCGCTTTTTATACATTTTCTTATACAAATTCATTTCTCTTTTAAACAATTTATTTTTACGATTCTCATAGTTAATTCATTAGATACTAATTAATTTATTCATACATTTTTTATTTTCTCACTTTAGTAATTTTACGTAAATATTGTTATCTATAAGATTATAAAGAGTGTATCTTTAGTTTATTTTGCTCATTCTTAAATTATTTATCTCTCGTCATCCATTTCTATCTCGTAGTTCTATAATACTCTTGTCAGACTGTTTATGACGTCGTTGACAATAAAAGTATACAACAATTGTTAATATCTTCCATCGGTGAAAAATATTCTCATTAATGGATGACACGAGTTTGAATTCGTAGCAGACAAAGTATATAAATTAGGAACGACTTTCCATTTTTGGTACGAGACTAATTTTGATAGACGGGCAAAACTATTTTTGGTACTAGTAATTTGGACCCCCCAGTGTCAAAATCATGCGTCCGCCACTGCTCAGGACTATATCTCTTAGCCGGGATCCCACGAGTAGTCCTTAAAGGGAGTATGTATCGGCCAATATCACCATCAACTGTTGCATTCACATCTACACCAGACCCGTTAGGTGGAATAATTGTACTATCTGAGCTAGTTTCAGGAATTACCTCAGATATCACTGGAGGAGGACTGGATTGAAGCGTAGGCGATTGAGGAGGCTTTACAGTAGATGTGATCGGCTCGGCGGTGACACTAGCTTGCCCTGTTGGTTCCACGATCGAGTAGCTTGGATATGGCACAGGCAAACTGAGGGGTCGAATTATTTCACACTCACCCTGACCAGTGCTCTCCCCCTGACCCCGAGGTTGGGTGTAGTAAAAATACTCGCTTTCAAGGAAATTACAATTTATGGTTGTTATAATCTTCCTAGACCCCGGGTGATAACAACGACAACCCTTTTGATTTATCCCGTACCCCAAGAAAACACATTTTAAAGCACATGCAGAAAATTTACTCCTTTCGTGTTTTGGCACATGCACATAAACCGAACAACCAAAGATTTTGAGCGGAAGAGTGAGGGGTGTAGGAATATCAGTTAGGGATGAAAGAATTTGTAAAGGGGTTTTCATACCTAATATTTTAGTAGGCAGCCGATTAATCAGGTAAACGGCAGTAGCAACTGCTTCTGGCCAGAGGAATTTAGGAACATTTGAGTCGAAGAAAAGGGCTCTTGTGACCTCTAAAATTATCCTATTTTTACGTTCAGCTACTCCGTTTTGTTCAGGAGTGTGGGGACAAGTAGTTTGGTGGACTAACCCCTTGTTTTTGAAAAAATATGTCATTTCCTTGTTAACAAATTCCCTACCATTATCGGATCTAAGGATTTTAATAGTGGTTTGGAATTGTGTTTGGACCATCGTGAAAAAAAGAGAAAATTTTTCAAAAACTTCAGATTTATTTTTTAGAAAATATACCCAAGTCAATCTAGTGCAATCATCCACAAAAATAAGAAAGTACTTGAAACCATGATCTCCTAAAATAGGAGCCGGACCCCAAACATCAGCATGCACTAGAGAAAAAATTGTCTCAACACGAGTATCACTTGATCTAAACGACTGTCTGTGGCTCTTTGCCAAAACGCAAGATTCACAAGTAATATCTTTAAAATGAGAAAATTTTGGAAAAAGCAATTTTAAATAACCCGAGGATGGATGCCCCAGTCTGCGGTGCCACAGCCAAGCTTCCCGATTTGCAGATCCGTGAGCAAGCATTGCGGTGCCACCTTGTTGAGCAAACTCATCCACATAATAGAGGCCTTGACGCTCAGTGCCACGCCCAATTATCCTCCTCGTCCTGATATCCTGTAACACACAGAAGTTTGGATGCATCAGTAATGTACAATTTAATTCTTTCGTCACATGGCTAATAGACATGAGTTTATGGGACAGTTTAGGCACATAGAGACAATTTCTAAGTTTCAAAGTAGGTGAAATTTCAATGGTCCCACTTCCACCCACAACAGTTAGTTCCCAATCAACAGTTTGTATATGGCTTTTGATTGCTTCATCAAATTCAGAAAAATCATTTCTATCATAGGACATTATATCAGTAGCTCTGCAATAAAAAATCCACCCACTCTCCTTAGGATCAATTTTATTTTGGGCAAGACAAGCAATTCCAATATGTTCTAGGGGTGCAAAAGGATTAGGGCTCAAAAAGGATTTTTCAGATAATTTTGGGGTCATGTTTCGAATTTCCCTATTTTGAGGCCTTAATTGCGCATTTCTAGAATTATGAGGACTTAAATTATAACCATTCATGCCATGGGGTGTAATTTTAATATCACCAAACTTTGAAGGACCAAATTGAAAATCTAGATGAGGATTAGGTTCATTCAACCCTAACCCGATACCTCCAAAACAGGCGCCGCCTCCTTTCCTTTCTGCAAGCGCTGTCTTCTCCCGATTCCACCTCCGTCGTCGGTGGTTGTTGTTGTTGTTGATTTCGGCGTTGTTGTTGTTGTTGTTGATTTCTGACCGTGAATCCTAGTCTCACTTGACCCGATGATGAGCCATCGTTAGTTGCGCCGGTTTGGTGATCGGAGTCTGTTGCCGGCATGATTTTTAGCCGTGTAGCCTCTCTTTTCACTAAGCCGTACGCGGTCTCGGCTGAGGGCAGCGGGGCTTCCTTAAGAACGTCCCTCCGAATTCCGTCATATCTCGAGTTTAGTCCAGTCAGGAATTTGAACAACTTCCGGGTTCCCACATATGTCCGGAGTTGGCTGATTCCCTTATCGCAGCAGTCCACTGGCTGGTGTTGGCATCGATTGATCTCGATCCAGATGCCGTGAAGCTGCCTCCAGTACGTTTCGAGGCTCTGTTCTCCTTGTACAATCTTCCCGGCCCTCTCTTCCAAATCGTAGAGTAAATATGGGTCGGTAGTACTCTCGAACGTGGTTTGTAGGCTTTCCCACAAAGCCTGTGCAGTTTGATGATGTGCAAAATCGACAACAATTTCAGTTTCAACGTTGTCGATTATCCACGAGAATACAATCATGTCAACTTCCTCCCAATTTGAGTAGCCCCGCATTCCAGGTTCCAGAGGAGGCGGGATACCGGTGATGTATTGATTTGCTCACCTCCATACAATTGCCACCCTTATCAGCCGTTTCCATAGGAAGTAATTCGTCCCGTTAAGTTTAACGGCTAGAGTAACATTCTTGCTCATCTTGATTCGTGCATCTTCAATATTTGGTTTTTCTTCCTCGTTGTCTGACATTTTTTCGTGTAGGTTGGAAAAAACGCCTTCTTGGTCGGGAAAGGTATTTAGGCTATGATGATATTTTTCTGAGCCTTTGCTCTGATACCATGATAGAAATCCATGGGTTCCATCCTAAAACCAATTGGTGATAGAGGAGGGCCCATGAGACTTATATACTGATTTCAGTTCTCTTTGTACACCGATGTGGGATAGTTCTTATATTATCTTTTTAGTTTCAATTGCCAACACCCTCCCTCAAACCCTTCAAGGTGAACCTTGGAGGGGTTGGACTTTTTTTCTTCTAATCGGTTGGACGATTGGCCCAATTTTTTTTCCGATCGGTTGGACCACTGGCCCAAATTTTAAGCCCAGATATACTGCTGGGTCAGTCATTTTTTTCGGTTTCAGCCCAGATATACTGCTAGATCAGTTAAATTTGACCCACAATCGGCGACCCACTCTGATACCATGTTGAAAGATCGATAAATTATTCATTCAACTTGCTTGCATATTCAACTTTGTACATGCCTTTAAATAGGCTAGAGAAAACTATTAACAAGGCAAGATTTGCCCTAATTCCTAAAATAAGAGAGTATATCATGTTGCCTAATTTACATGATTTCTCCCATTCTTTTCCTTCTAAATTGATTTCTTGATTTCTTTCCCACAGACATCTATTCAAATTCTTCACCTCACCGCTTGAGTGTAAGAAACAGAGAGTTAATAGGGCCACGTTTAAAAAGAAAAAAAGTATTGTATATATTCCGTAATAGTTAAAACTTAAAACATTTTTGGATACAAAATACTAAAAAAAAGTGATGTTTAGTGTGTGAACAAAAAGATGAATAAAATAAGAAATTTTTTTGATTTATGTTTATATTCATGATATGGATGAAAAAAATGAATCCATATGAGAAATTGCTCAACTAGTGCCGCGTATACCTCAATTTTTGCTCAACTACTGCCGCGTATTCCCTCCCAAAAAACTCTCCCCTCCATGGAAAACACTAACCTCTCTTTCCGGATAACAATAATTTCCATTTTCCATTCACAATCAAAGTTTTGAATCAGATTACACACACACACACACAAATCATGTCAGGCGGAATCGGCCCAACCGGCGACATCACCCTCCCCAACGACGACGACCACAACCACAACCACCCCGAACCCGCCGGCAAACCCTTACCGCTCTTCACCTTCCGCCAGCTCAACTGCCTCGCCGTCGCCGTCGTCCTCTCCGCCAGCGGCATGGTCAGCCCCGAGAACCTAGCCTTCGTCCTCTTCTCCCTCATCTACATCCACTTCATCGCCAAATTCGCCTTCCCCGCCGCCTCCGCCCGCCCCGATCCCCCCGTCTTCGGCGAGACCAACCGCCTCCTCAGCCTCTACGTCGCCGTGGCCGCCGTGATCGGCCTCTTCCTCCCGATCGCCTACATCTTCGAGGGCGTTTTCGAGGGCGACAAGGCCGGGATCAAGGCCGCCGCGCCGCACGTCTTCCTCCTCGCCAGCCAGGTCTTCATGGAGGGGCTCACCTTCTCCAGCCGCTTCTCGCTGCCGATCCGCGTTTTCGTGCCGGTTTTTTACAATTCGCGGCGGATCTTCACCATCGTGGATTGGCTGAGGAGCGAGATCTGGAAGGCGGAGGAGGGGACTCTCAGATCTAGAAGGCTGTATGTAGGGAGAGGTCTCGCCATTGCAAACATGGCGTTTTGGAGCTTCAATTTGTTTGGCTTTTTGCTCCCTGTTTATCTGCCTAGGGCTTTTAGGATTTATTATCAATCATCTCACAACAAAATTAATTAGTAACTATGTCTAATGTCATTTCCATGTAGATTTGTTTGGATCTATTTGGTTGTATTTGGCGTATGTATACAAATGTTAAAAGTTCATGTATTTAGATGCAAAATACTAATCTTTTTAATGATAATTGTAGTCCTATTTAGTTTGCTCTATATATTTCAAAATTGGTATCATCACCCTCTCTCCTCAGACAAGTGCTACATCTGCATTCATTTCACCCTATATCTTCCTTCTCAACCCCACGTCCCCACTTGATATGAATCTTGAGTTTCTCAATTATTCTGGGAATCATGAGAATTTAAACACTGCTTGGAGAATGTTGGGGTCCCAATAAGAGGGGGACTTTGAAGAAGTATCGCCTTGTTTCAACCACGTCGTTTGATAAAGAGGAGGCTGGATCATTACCATGGACGGGCTGGATTTGGCAGGAGGAGACTTTGGCTGTATAAATTGTTGAGGTGATGATGGATGCAAAAGCGGACTCCCGACTGGAGAGACGGGGGCCGAAACATACCTTGGAGTATAGATATCACTGCAGAGAGAGTGAGAGGTTAAGGAATAACTAATAAGGCCAATCAATGAAAATTGCATTCAAACACTCGGTGTTTCATTATACTGTATTTGCTATTGCTGCATTGTACTAGTTGCAAAAAAGATTGTACAAAAAGCACCGGAGATGAAAGAATACCTCGACCGGGAACTAACCGTTGAGGAGTGGAGAACAACTTTCCTTGAATCCAACAGATGATGGCTTCTAACACAATCAGTGTCCTGTAACGTTGAGAATTTACTCTGAGGGGTGTTCAGTTTGCAAGGTTGTATCCGAGATTAAATTTGTTGTGTGTTTGGTTCATGAGATTCAACCCCAGAACTCAATCCTAGATGGATAATCATAGGATAATTAGTCATAGCTAACCCCCTATGACTAAAATAATCTCACAACTCAATCCTAGATTGTATCTTGTAATTATTTTATCTTGCAAACCGAACACCCCCTGATAATCTTTCAGAAAACATTACAATGTATCTTTGCAGGCATAGCACTCAAGGCTAATGTGAAGCTCAAATACAAACTAATGACATTTAAGGTGACATTATCTGTTTCACCTTTTAATATGTCAGGGCGAAAAGCAATTAAGAATAAAACGAGTGATGTAGTATGAGATGCATCTTATCAGTTTCACATTATTGAGTGCCAGACAGTATAGAGGTTTTATTAAGACCTCTGACAGCATCATATGAAAAATAAAGTGACTTTGATAGATTTGAAGCGAACTATTGTATCCAGAAGATAAACACAAAAGTGCACATCTTAAAGCGAGCCATTAGAGCTATAAAATGGTACCTCCAACTTCATAGCATTTGTGACCATAGGAGGAAACTTTGGTTGTATAAATTGTCGAGGTGATGATGGATGCAAAAGTGGACTCCCAACTGGAGAGACAGGGGCCGAAACATACCTTGGAGTATAGATATCACTGCAGAGAGAGAGAGAGAGAGAGAGAGAGAGAGAGAGACAGAGAGACAGAGAGAGCTTTAGGCCTACAATGAAAACTGCATTCAAACACTCAACATTTCATTGTTATTTGCTATTGCTGCATTGTACTAGTTGCAAAAAGATTGTACAAAAAGCACTGGAGATGAAAGAATACCTCGACCGAAAATTAGCCATGGAGGAGTGGAGAACAACTTTCCCTGAATCCAACAGATGAAGACTTCTACCACAATTACTGTCCTGTAACGTTCAGAATTTACTCTGATAAGCTTTCAGAAAACATCACAAAATATACTAGCGTTCACAGGCAGGGTCAAGGGTAATGTGCATTTCAAGCTCAACTGCAAACTAGTGATATTATCTGTTTCACCCTTTTATGTATCAGGCCTAAAGCAATTAAGAATGAAACGTGTGGAAGTATTATGAGATGCATCTTATCAGATTCACACCATTGAGTGCCAGGCACTATAGAGGTTTTATTAAGACCTCTGACATTATCAGATGAAAAATAAAGTGACTTTGATAGATTTGAAGAGAACTATTATATCCAGAAGATAAACACAAACGTGCACGTCTTAAAGCGAGCCATTAGAGCTATAAAATGGTACCTCCGACTTCATAGCATTTGTGACCATAGGAGGAAACTTCGGCTGTATAAATTGTTGAGGTGATGATGGATGCAAAAGTGGACTCCCAACTGGAGAGACAGGGGCCGAAACATACCTTGGAGTATAGATATCACTGCAGAGAGAGAGAGAGAGAGAGAGAGAGAGAGAGAGAGAAGTTAAGGCCTACAATGAAAACTGCATTCAAACACTCAGTGTTTCATTGATATTTGATATTGCTGCATTTTACTAGTTGCAAAAAGATGAAAGATTACCTCGACCGAAAACTAGCCATGGAGGAGTGAAGAACAACTTTCCCTGAATCCAACAGATGAAGACTTCTACTACAATTACTGTCCTGTAAAGTTGAGAATTTACTCTGATAAGCTTTCAGAAAACATCACAAAATATACTAGTCTTCGCAGGCATGGTCAAGGCTAATGTGCATTTCAAGCTCAACTACAAACTAATGATATTTACAGTGACATTATCTGTTTCACCCTTTTATGTGTCAGGCCTAAAGCAATTAAGAATGAAAAGTGTGGAACTAGTATGAGATGCATCTTATCAGATTCACACCATTGAGTGCCAGGCACTATAAGGGTTTTCTAAGACCTCTGCCATTAGAGTGGTAAAATGGTAGTACCTCCGACTTCACACCATTTGTGACCACAGAATGACCTGAAGACCGAGAAGCCAACATATGTTTTCTTAAGGGAGATGAACTTTTCACAAAAGGGTGCTCCAATAGTTGAGAAGCGCTAGCACGATGTAGGGGATCCAACTGTAAGCAACACCTCAGGAAGTCCTTACATACATCTGAGAGGTGATCTGGAATTGTTGGAAGCTCATTTTGACAAGAAACCTTGAACATGGCCATGACCTAATGTCCACAGAAACAGAATGTTAAACTAAAGAAAGTTTATTTATAGGTATCTGTCACAGAAAGAACTTATTATGACTTTTAAAGAGTTCAATACATATATCTTTCATCCCAGCACAAGCATACATCCAAGAAACAAAAAAAAAAGAAAGGAAAATGTTACTATCTGAAACACACACCCCTTTGTATTGGCTTAGAGGTGGCTTCGATGTAGCCATCTCCAGAACAGTGCATCCAAGACTCCATATATCGCTAGCTGGTTTACGCACATTTGAGTTCATAATAACCTAGAAAAAAACTTATAAGAAATATATGCATCACAAGGCCTTATGTCGTGGAAGATTAAGAAATAAATATACCTCAGGTGCCATCCAGTAAGGGCTATCCATAAGAGATGATGAATTGGATCTCCCAACAATCTACAAAAGCACTTGTTTGAATAAAAAGTTTACCATCGCAATATACAGTGAATTACTTAATTATCAATATATACCAACCAAAAGATGACAATAGCATCAAGCTCAAGACAACACATCATAAGTTTTGCTATCATGCAATGATGCAAATCAAGCCCAACTAGCTGTTGAAATTACCAGTCTTGATGGAGGAGGTCTTTGGCATATTTAGATTGATTTTTCATGCACATAGTGATACTTACATTCATTTCAATGACGAAGTTGGACAACTTAGCTGCGCCATTTGGATCCACAAGTATGGAGGCTGCTTTAATATTCCTGCAACACATGCACCCGTAAGGTACTACGATCTACAAATCATGTTCAAATATGGAAGTAGGAATTGCTTGCAGAAGCAGCGTAATCATGTCTACCCGTGTACAATATGTTCGGAGTGCAAGTATGCGAGCCCTGCTAAAATCTGCTGAGTATAGTTTCGTATTGCCGATTCTCCTAATTTTCCATATTCTTGGAGAATCGCATGGATTGAGCCACCAGATACGTATTCTAAATATACATAGAAGTTATCACCCGCCTGACCAATGAAATAGTTTAATGTCAACCAAAGTACAAGATAATCTCCAGAAAAACAGCAATAGTTTTGGATTTCATGATTAGCAAATGATCATACACAAATATTTACAGTAAATGAATTGCAACAGATTAAAATGTAGCCAAGTTTGCAGCATTATGAAAGGAACAGTTAAAACTGCCAGAGTAACACTAACCACTTCAGATCCAAAATACTGCACAACGTTTGGGTGCTTCATGCGGCTCAAGAGAGAAATATCCTACAAGAAACTAAATCATTACAAATTCACAAGCAATTCCACATTTCAGCAAGTGCAAAAAAGGTAAGCAAGCCTCATACATATAGCACGAAAACAATCCTCATCACAGATAGTAGCCTGAAAACCTACTTTTTCCATCATCCGTGCATCTCGCCTCACGTCTGCATTAGGCAACAAACGAGCCTCCTTGATAGCACACATTTCACCTTTTTCACTACAAACAGAAAACAACCAACTAAATCAAGAAAAAACAACTTCACTAATAGTAGAATTAAGGCAATCAACAAACTCAATGTGTTTCTCTATAAAAAGAGAGCACCGTGCACCTATTAAAACCAAGATATACGTTTCCTAATGTGCTTCTACCGATCAACTTCCCCTTTTTCCAAGTGCTCTTAACACTCTCATCTCTTTTAGGAGTACATGGAGGTGCCGGAGGCGATTTTGCAGGTGGAATTGTTGGAGACACAGGTGGAGATCTGGACGTTGCACCTGGCGGAAGAGGCAATGGATAACTTCGTTGCTTCGTCTCTGACATAGAATACAACCCTCCACTTCTTGGGCTAATACTAGGACTCGTAGTCCTTGGACTAACTCTCCAGTGACATTCTGAGATACTATAACCAACATCTTGCAATCGAAATTCCGGCACTTGAATCTTTAAATCCCGTTTCCTAGCTGGTTTTGATGAAGTACTAACAGTTTTGATAGGTTCCTCAACATGAATCCTTGAGCACAAAAGGGGCGAAAACATAAACATAAACAAGAAAAAGGTGATTATATGCGAACAACACAGCACGAAATCAACTAATTGATGATAAAACCAGCAATTGGAAATAAAATTGTGACCTCGGAAGAGATTTGGCGGCAAAGACGTCGTCAAGTGAAGAGGTCAATTTGCAGAAACTAAAGCCGGATGAATCGGAGCTGATGCTGGCTGAATCGGAATTGAATAACTGCCAAAGCTGCTCCTTCTTCAAAACAGCAGCCACCAGTTTCTCCCAATTGTCGTAGATCGCCGACATCTCTCACCCCTACCACATTCAACGCAGATGCAGTTGGAGTACTGTATGTTTTGGAATTCTAACGCGGAAATGCAAGTCAATTTTCGCCTCTGGTGACGTAAGAACTCCATTTGCTTTGCAATTTCAAGGTAATGTACGATTTGATGAGACACAACAGTCAAATCAAACGAAAACGAATTGAAAATGACATCTGCCATTTTTTTAAAAAATTGGTAGAACAAATTTTCAAAACAAGAAGACGTGTGAGAGTTACAAGACTCCCTCCATATGGCAGCTCGACGCAAGCAGACTCTATCCATTTTC
The DNA here is from genome assembly GCF_023119035.1 of Salvia hispanica. Classification (NCBI taxonomy): domain Eukaryota; kingdom Viridiplantae; phylum Streptophyta; class Magnoliopsida; order Lamiales; family Lamiaceae; genus Salvia; species Salvia hispanica. Next base: position 15,165,522 of record NC_062969.1, read on the forward strand.
TATGGTGATTTTCCGCTTGGAAGTAATTGAATGTTACAAGTGTCATGAGTTCATTAGTACTAGGACAAGACTCTAGGGAATAATTGAACCCAATTAGACTAACAACATAAGAAACGCATAATCTATCATGCATCAACCAAATATTAAGACCCAAGAAGGAATTCTAAAACATGGACATCTTTATGAAAATTGTATACGAAATGTGGCAGAAAGTCAAGCAGCAAAATTTCCTTTCATGTGCACACGACGGAGCACCATAGAGTTAAACTCATGCAACAAACTCTGCATTTTCGGTACTATAGATCGCCAATTGATGGTCACTTCAAAGTTTTCCACAATCATGGACACACCAATGAAACTATCACTCTCAACCTCCAACTTTCAAATACTCATATTCTTTGCCAACTGTAGCCCATGAAATAAGCATCGAATTTTGACAGTCAAAATAGAACACATTGCAACAAAATCATACCTCCAAGTTCCTGTAGTATCACAGATGAGACCATCACCAAAAGCATGTCCTGATCCTCTCTCTAGTGATGTATCAGTATTGAGCTTAAGAATACCCGGCAAAGAGGACCGCCAACTAACAAAAGTGGATTAGTCGAGCTACTCCAGAGACTGTATCGTTTGCCGTTTTAGCCTTTTAATAATACTCCATCTCAGCAGTTCTCTTCTGCTTCTGCCATTAAAATTCTTCATCCACACATTATTACCAAATTTAAATCCATAGCATTTAAATTATTACAACAAAGTTATATAACTAACTAAAATTTAATTGAATTTTATAATTTAAATGACTATTATCCATTTATTTAAAATTTCAACATATATTTAAACAAATATGTTGATTTCCTAGAAAAAAAATCATAAAATGAATTGTTTATGGCATTGCAAACTTTTATTCTTATATGATCACTTCTTCTTTTTCACAAAATTATTACTTTCAAAATTATGTAGCAATATTCTTATGGAATAATCAGTATGATTCAAAGTTTAGAAATAGTATCTTTACAAAAATAACTTATGGATTAAATTTACTCAATATCAATTTATAAAATTATCATATAATTGTCTATAGAAATTGCTTATAAAGGGTTATATAGTATTCTCTCTATCCCTCAACCAGTCATCCACTAACACTACTTTATTCATTTTTCTCTTTTCTCTCTTGCTTTACAATAAAGCAATTTCGTATTAAAGTGTTCCATCCTCATGTTCATATTTGTTTCATATTTGTAAAGGAAGGACGAAGTATTCATTAAAATTGATATTGATCATGCCCTTGTTAAATGAATAATGATACCAGTTTACTTGCGAATATCAATCAATTAATTGAATTATTACATTTTTAACATCAACTATAAACGCAATTCTTTGTAAAATAAAATGTGTGCATCATCCTCTCAAGAGGATCAAGCCAATAGCCGTGACGATGATGGTGGAGGGAACCCCGAATTTCAGATGATTCCAGAAGGATAAGTTGTAGCCGAAGTGCTGAGCACGACGAGCCTGCTCGCACACGATCAAGTTGGCTGCTGATCCCAGCAGGGAAAGGTTCCCAGCCACCGTGCTCACCCACGCCAACATCAGCCACGCCTTCTTCTCACTCGATGGAGATATTGCCGCTGCTGATGCTGCCACTCGAGCACCTAATAGCAGCACTGCAAACACCACACGATCCATCGTATGAATTCTACATCTTGCTCGCGCATTATTTAACAAATACGGAGTATACCATAAGCTTTTTTGCTATGGATGATAACATTGTACTAATATACTATGCTTCACCCTCTTAACATAAATTAAAATACTAAAGTACCATAATTTCACTCTTCTACTATAATCTATATATGCAGAAGATAATTTGATAATGTAACCAAACATAATATGGATAAGTTATACACATCACAAGACACCTCAGTAAAAAATTACCAAGTTATCTATGGTGTCATGATGATCTGATTATTGAACATAAAATGTTTGTTACTTAGATAGATGTTGGTAACATTTTTGTTTTTATGGGATTCATGTCACGAAATATATAGTAGTAACGTAGAGAGGCGGCTCACCTGTAGGTACATTAGAAGCCAGATTGGAGAGGACAACTATAACAGCAGCTAAAACTGCTACTCCACTAGCGTGATCTATTTTTGTGTAAGGCTCCACGAATTCCCACAGTGCACTCGGGATCCCTGTTTTATTGAAGCCATCGACAGTAATAAACATTCCACAAAAGAATATCAGCAGCGAATACGACACCTGGATGACAAGAGAAGCTGTGTAAATGATCAATAAGGACTAACATTAGTATCTAGTGTGAAAAATCTCTAAACCGATATTACCTTTTCCAGACTAGGCCTGGCATCCTTAAAATCAAGAACAACGAGGGCGAGTGCAGCTGTGATTGCAGTCCACGACATATTCAGGCCGGCCAACAAAGATATCAGCATTCCCAAAGTGATGAGATAAACGCATGCCTTCCACAAGACTCTTTTCCACTTCTTTGGCAATCCTAGCCTTTCTTCTGCAAATGCTGCTGCAAAACTATGACACTCAACTTCGTTCACAAGATCATCCGAATCTCCAATCTCTTTCGAAGAATCTGATTTTCTGTTTGAATCAAATCGCGAACTAGGATCCCTTTCAATTTCAGATCTGCCCAAACTCGCCCTGTCGCTTAGCCCCTCAACTTGATCTATTTGACCATTCGGACCAGACAAATTACCACGATTCCTAAGGGTCGACTCCACATGATTCATCGTTTCCAAAGCAGAAGCGAACTCTTGGGAGTGAACTGAAGTGAGATGTGACATTGTTGCAGGTGAGAAGCGATGAGAAACCACATCATCCTCGCCAACAACTTCCGAAGCTACATCCTCTTCATCCTTTAGAATGGACAACAGCTTCCAATACATACATAGGAGGATCGAAGCATTGACACACACTCCCACTAGCATGGCAGGAAGGATACCAGACAAAAACGTGCCGAAAGTTATCCCACTTTGAACAGCTATAACCAAGTTCTGAGGATTCCCAATAGGAGTCGCGGAAGATCCAATATTAGCACTGGAGGCAAGGGCCAAAAGAAAGGGATGAGGCGGCAGATTATGCTGCCTTGCGATTTTCAGCACAAACTCGGTTAACACAACACACGACGTATCATTGGTGAAGAGGGCACTTGAAAGGGCAGAGATCAAGCAAATCCGACAGAGCAAGTCCTTGGCACCCTGGCTCTTCCACGCGAGCAATTTGCCTAAATACTGGAACATGTCAGCTCTCTCTAGATACACACTAACCACCATAGTTCCAAAGAGTAGCCCGAGAATCGGGAGATCAATGGCAGCATAGGCTTGATCAGGAGTCATGACTTGAAAGAGCACCATGAGCATGGCTCCGAGCAGGGATCCGGCTGTCCTACCAATCGGGAGGAACGGGACAGCCGGAAAAACAGCCAGAACCCAGAATATGGCAAATGCAATTGAGCCAAGAACCACTTTTACAGTAGGGGCCATAGCCATGGTTGTCAATTCAACAAACTTAATATACACTTGAGATCTTCAGCAATCAGTCACTTCATAAATTCATAGAAAGATTTGATCTTGACAAAACCCAAATCACATTCAATAATGATATGATGAGCAATGCAGTTCAGTGTTCACATGGAAGTCTGTAGAGACAGGAAAACAAGAATCAGAAACAATTATTTCATTAATTATACTTTAAGGCATAGTATTTCAACATTAAAAAAAAATACCCTAGCTTCTTGATTAAATCATCTCCCATCTATTATTAAGAGAGCAAGTAGACAAAGCAGCAGAGACACAGGAAACAAACATGCAAATTTTTGATGCAAATCAAAGCAAGCCAAATCCATAAACATATTTAATCATTGTTCAAGGCTGAAAAGGGGCAATAATTAACAGAATTACCAGAAAACTAAGTTTGTATATATACCTGGAGGAGAAAAGATTGACACTTTATGACAGAGAGATTCCAGCTCGAAAAGACAATCAGTAGTCTTTTTTGTGGGATTTTTGCAGCTTGTTTCTGACTGATGCAGTTGTGCTTTACTACTAGTATTTGACTAGGTAGATTCGGCCAATTTTGGAAATCAAGGGAAATGTAGTTTTTGGATGATGAAGTGAATGCGTGGACAAAAGCATTTGAAGACACGTCCTGTCACGTGATTACTCATGTAGTATTATACTAGTATGCTACTGTAGTATCCAACTTAATCCAATTTTATTACGAAATCTGCAAAAAGTAAGACTAAGAAAAACAACTACCACGTTGTGAATCCAATTTTATTACCTAAGAAATCCAACTACCCCCTTTCTTAAAAAATGGAACATTTTTTTTTTTTAAAATACTCCTATCTTCTAAAATAAAATAACACAACCCTCTCTATTTTTTTTATCTCTTTTACTTTATTCTTTTTTCATTAATTTACAAAACAACACTATATAAAATCTCCGACTGAAAAATAAATAGTATTTCATTTCTAATGCGACGGAGGGAGTAATTATTTATCTAATTTTACTTTTTCTTCTAGAATAATAAATCTAAATAATACTACTATTGTGCGATGATGTAATAACTCAAAATAGGGTTGAGTCATATCGTATTGAAACTGTCGAACCTTATACAGTACCGAAAATCTGGCACTCCATAATTAAAACAATGTCTTACTTAATTAAATTTTTGGTATATCGAATTTTAGGTATGACCAATTTTAATACGGACATATTGTAATGAGATTGGGTATGCCACACCACTGTTATGTCCGAAAAAAGCAGATAAATTTGTAAATGATATGGGTTTTAATTTGCAATTGCTAAATTGAGAGAGAGAGAGAGAGTAGTGTTAGTTGATTGTAAGGTCTACATTATTAGTGTCCAATTTTGGGGACGTCCAAAAATGGTAAAACTAGCCTATTTTTTAAGACGAGAAGGAGTAGTATTATTATATTATAAACTTATTTAATTTATAGTATCAAATATATAAACATATTAGTATATACTCCTTTCAACCGTCAAAACCTGACACATTTTGCTATTTTGGGATGTGCCATTTAATGACACATTTTTTTTTCAGTTTTAGTAAGTGAGCAACCTTCTCAACTAATTCATTCCACCCACATTCTACTATAAAATTAATATATAAAAATGAGATTTATTACTTTTTTACTCTTTCTTTATAGAACCAAACAATTCTTAAATTGGCGCACTTGAGTTTTTAGTTAGAGTGCATGATGTAATAATAGTTTTTAGTTAGAGTGCATTATCTTTCGTGGTTAAATTTATCATGAATATGATAGAGTGAAATTTTTCTCTCATTAAATTCTCCTTTCTTTTTCCATATCTAACGGTGAAAAAGAATTTCAACCTTAATGTGCCATGATAATATTTGCCTTCAAGGTAATATTATTTATCCTCATGATAATATTAAATCACACCTCTAACAATCATACAAACGCATTTCTTATTCTTCATTGATTGGACTGTATAAAATATGCTAATTTATGGATCAACTAACCATAAACTTTGAGATGAACCTAAGTCCACAAAACAGGCGTACTGAAATATACCTAAATATATATTTAAAAAATACTAATAATGAATCAGCAAAGATATTTTAATATCCACGGTCGGCTATTGGAATCAATTTGATTAATTAACCTAAGTTTGCGGTTTTGTCATCCCCGCCCACAATGTTTTATCAATTAATTTTCATTTCAGAGACAGCAAATATAGATAAAAATAAGATTATTATTATTATTATTATTATTATTATTATTATTATTATTGTTGTTGTTGTTGTTGTTGTTGTTTTTTTTTTTTTTTTAAAGTTAGAAAAGGATAATCACTGAAAAATAGTGGGAATCAAATATATTGCGATAAAACTATGTAGTCCCATTCAGAAAGTCCACTGAAGTTGACATATGTGTTGTAATAAATGACCTCAAATTAATTGTGATGCGTCTAGTATGCAATAATCTATTCATATCCATAATCAGTATCATACACTACCTACCCCGAACACAACTACTCACTCCTTCCTTCTGTACCCATTAAATATAGATTCTCTAGTACATTTTTCAAACGGTTCATAAGATAGTTCCATTTAATATTTATTATAATTAGTAATTAGATTCTACATTTCATAACTTATTCCACACTTAGTATAAAAAGTAGCACTCACGTTCCATTAACTTTTACTATTTATTTTATTTAACAAAATCAAACAATTTACTAAAATATATACCGTTCAAATATGAAATATTTAATGAGAATCAGATGGAGCAATAAAATACAATATCAACACACATTGATGTCTTATATTTTTCTTATAACAGACAAACTAGAATACAATTACCAGTTGAAGACTCAGAATTTCGACTTGAGGGGCCAAATTTCTATTAACAGTTATAGAGTGTTTTTAAATATTGCCTTATCAAAAGTTGTTGTGGCATAGGTGGTAAGAAGTTACGAGAGATGTAGATAGATGATGAGTGACAACCAATAAAAGAGTTCTAACAATAACTAGAGATACATTATAATGATTGTCGTTAAAAGTAGCATCACTGTAGAAAAAACCGTCATTGTCAGGAATTTATAAGATCAATTACACATGTGATAAACTCATTATTTTGTGGTTCTATTTTAGTAGATTGACGTGTTTATTCTTGAGTTTCATATTTGGAATTATGTTTTTACATCAATTATACACCAATTGATTGTTTTGATAAGTTTGTTGAGTTTTGAAGGGAAAAGAGGATAAAATGTTGATTCTTAATTAGCCTCTAAAGGATATCAATCTCTTCGTCTTCAAAAGAGCTCCATGCGAGTCGCCTCAATCAGAGTATCTTGTTATATTCAATCTCTTTGAGATTTTAGAAATCGTTAAAAGTTATAAACTTAACTTCTTAACTTCATAATTATGCGAGCTTTTAGCACTTAATTGTCTTTTAGAAAATAAATATAAATAAATATTTCACACGAACCTCATAGCTTAATTTTCCTATTAAACTAAGTTCTTGAGATCTTCAGTTATTTTAATTAGCTTACCACCATGATTATTATTACACAGTGAATTTCAAACTCATTCCCTTTTATAGTTTATTCATTTAAGTTATACTCTAATCCTTTACTTCGAGGTATGCTTTCTTCTAAAATCTTTATATCACAATGTTAGTATGGTTTAGTTTTTTAACACCAGAACCGCATCTTTTAAATCGGCAACATGATTGTTCAACTCGTTTCAATTATGAAAAAGGTGATAGCTCCAAGCAGTGGCGGAGCCAGACTCTTAATGATGGACCCAAATAACTACCACTCCGTCTACAAAAAATAGTCTCATTTATAGACGACACAAATTTTAATGATAAAGTGGTAACATAAGAGAGAGAATGTATAAAAATATGGATAAAGTAAGAGAGATAGAAAGAAAAAGAGGTAAAATATGAGAGGAAAATTTTCTATTTTTGTAAATGCAATTATGTTTTGTGGACATTACAAAATAGCAAAATGAGACTTTTTCGTGAATGGAGGAAGCATTGAAATTTATTTAGTATGTTCAGTGTTCGGAACAACTCGAACATAAGCTATAGAAAAAATTGCGCGTGAGAAATAGATAATATGAAAAATATGAATATATTTTTTAGGACATTGCATTGATATTAATTTTACTAATATTATACTATAATTAATATTATATATCTATGTGTATCGAAATATTTTTATTCTTAAATTATAAATACCATTCTTTATGAATACAAATTGAAATCGTTTATGCAGAATTACTAGAGAGAAAATCAATAAAAATAGTAATGTAAGAAAATCAATAAATATTCTAAATGGATATGATTAAAAATCAGGGAGTAATTATTATCTATCAATACCAGAAAATTTGGAAAAACACATATAAGAATGGGTAATTTATCAGTTAAGTGAATGAGTGAATGCAGCAACAGAAATCAAACTTGATATCTCGCGAATGAATGGCCCGTATTTATACCAGCTGCGCTAACTACTGATGTGATAAATATCGCATACATATATAATATATACTAAATGTTCAAATGGCTGAGGTCCAAGGGCCCCCTGGCCCCACTGTGGCTCCGCCACTGGCTCCAAGTCTCTAAGATTTAAAAATTTTCATCTTATGACTCCATAACGTCGTATTGTTTGAGAATGTCAACATCACGAGTTTTAGAAATATATTGGTAAAGAAAAACCACAGAATTTCGAATTTTCATCTTATAACTCCACCGTGGCTCCGCCACTAGCCCATTAAACATGATTGTAGAAATTGGGCCTAAAAGCCCACCAATTAGGCTGAAGATCTCTCTCACCTACTAAAATCTTTCATTAATTTCTGTGCACCAAATATCATAATAAAACTATCTATTAAAATATCACAAAATATCAAAAAATAAAACAATCAACATTTTACACATGCTTCGAAAACCATAGCTTCCAATTCCATCCTTGCCATTTACATGACTTCAATAAACTCCAAAATCTAGCTCGTTTCTGGACTTCCTAATGACTGCAACAATGTCAATTGCTATTTCTACCCCAACATCTTCTTTATTGCATTCTTCTTCTTCAACTCGGAAGATCCCATCTTTGTGTTATTTCTCGAATTCCGCAATTCCAATCCCTAAAAATGCAATCTTTAAGCATATTACATGCGTGCCCAGCTTGGGTTTAGCTCAATGGAGCGGCCTGAAGAATATGGGGGTTTCCACTTCGCAATATCCGGTGAAGATAGGTAGCCATATATTTTCCCCCATTTTTCAGCTTCTGGTGTTTATTGATTAATATTCCTGATTGGTGTCTAAGTTGGGGAAACCTTTGGTTGAAGTGTGATATTTTTAGTTCAATTTGTAAAGTTAAAATCTTTATGTGGTGCTGAATCTATGAGGTGTGGTGTTTTGCAGCGAGGAAGGGGAAGTGTAAAGGTAAAGGAGTTTATGCTTCTTTATTTGGAGTTGGGGCACCTGAGGTTCTTGTCATTGGGGTTGTGGCTCTCTTAGTTTTTGGGCCAAAAGGTCTTGCTGAGGTTAGCTTTTTCTTTCTGTTTTCCCTTTTCGTTTATTTGCTGGGGTTTAGCTTATGTGTTGGGAACTATACCGGTTCAATCATTTCTGGCTGATTTTATTAATGTAAAGATAGGAAGATAATGATGCTACTCGGTTTCGGATTAGAGACTAATGTCATCTGGATTGTTGCTTATTGCTTCTGCTTGACACGACACGCGCTGTGTAATCAAAATGCTTTGGTATAGATTGTTTTAGGTTTACCCCTTCAATTTGTATCTTATAACTTGAGTTTATTGCTTTGCAGATTCTGAAGTAGTTAAGTTAGTTAAGCTTAGGATCTTTAGATCTTCTCTCGTAGTAGCCACTTCAGGTCCTTGAGATTTATGAGTCAAGCAGTCATTTCTTAGATTTTTTCTGAATCCTGGAGAAGTTCAGCTGAATGAGCTTTGTTTATGTATTAGCAATAATGACACAAATATTTTGGTGACACCGTTACATGCATCCGTGGTGGATAATTTAACTCCTAGCATATGGAGTAACACTATGATGTGCACTATTCTCTGCAGCTATCACACAACATTATTGGGGCATTACTTTTTTGTATAGTGAGCAGTTTGTATAGTTCTTCTTTAATATGAAGCTAAATAGATAGTCAGCACAAGTCTTTTTGGCTGAGCCATAGTTTTTATCGATATAGGCCTTGGGGCGAGGAGCAAGGTGTAGAGTCATGCTCATGAATTCTAAAAGTTGTTTGCTATCTTAGTATCATTAATGAGTTTTAAGGGTTATTTATGTAGTATTCTGGAGTTGGAAAGTTTTCACTACTTCATTGAAAAATTGTTGAATTTTCTCTACAATTTATGATTGCTGCAAATCTTACTAGCCCTTAATCTTAGAAATGATTGTAGGTAGTTTCATAATCATCTTGGTTCTGAAATAGTAATAGGGTTAAGAATATGAACAATATGATTCTTGAGAGCCTCTTATTGAATTGCCATTAATTGTTCCATTTAGGATCAATATGGGTTTTAAGGAATGTGGATGGAAAAAAATAGTGGAAAGAGTCCTATTTCTATGAATTTGTTTTATGATAAATTATGAGTGAATTGAGTTTGTGGCATGTGGAACCCACTTACCAAATATAGTAAAAATCAAATGGGACATGCATTTTTGAAATCTCGAAATAGAGAAATGGGACATTTAATAACGGACAAAGTGAGTATACATATTTAGCTGCTGCTACTTTTGATTACAAACCAGCATCACCATTCACCAATATGTAGAGATTCTTCAAATTCGGAGCCATGCTGGTGACTTGGTCATTGACATTCAAAATTTGGGTGAAATCTATGAGTCCACTCAAGGCGAATGTCCCAAAAAATTGATTTCATTCCCCTGTAACTTGGGAGCTTTTGGGTATTTTTCTCAGAAGCTGCATATCCAAGTCTAGGATTGATGTTTGTGGGCTTATACCATAGGCAGTGGAAATGTCTTAACAAGTTTCCAGTAGAAAAGAGTCTGATCTGATTTAGATGTATTCTTAAGGTCAATAAGAAAAGAAAAGAAAAAACTCGTTGCACCCTTGAGGAGTAATTTAAGAAACTTTCTTCCATGCGTTTCCTATCAGTTTTTTTTATCGACTAGTTTCTCAATTGATGAAACTCGTTTCTCCTACAATTACATTGTAGAAGCTTTGCATGACGGTAATGTATCTCCATTGACCATACTTTGTGGTGACAGGTTGCCCGTAACCTTGGAAAAACTTTGCGTGCATTCCAACCTACAATAAGAGAACTTCAGGTAGCTGTCTTTTCAAGTGCTGAATGAAAAAACATTATTTTTGTTCATAATCAAGTTATGCTGCACCCCTTGCAGGAAGTCTCAAGGGAATTCAAGAGCACCCTTGAACGTGAAATTGGACTCGATGATATTGACACTCCAGTACCAAAACGTTCGAGTACCAACACAACTCAACCAGAAGCAAATATTGAACCGAGTGAGTACACGTTTTCTTAAATAAAGTTCATTATTTTCGATTTTGTTAGCTGTTCTGGAAACCCAAAGTAATTTTTTGTAAAATTAGACGAGTTTATGTATGTAATGTAAAATTTATTTTATCTTTGCATTTCACTAAACTACAAAGCATATATACTGATGGGTCGCCTTTAGAAACCGCAGAAGATCCAGCTGAAAGTGCGATAAATATGAAGGCCGAGCGATTTAAAGGAGCACTTTCAGCGCTGAAAAAAGAGCAAGAGGAGGAGAGGAAACAGAAAGAGGAGGAAGAAAGACTGAAACAGGAAGCCCAACTGGAATCGGAGGATACCTCTCAAGGTCAGTAAAGTCTCTCTCGCTCTCTCTCTCTCTCTCTCTCACTCTCTTAGAGACATTTTGGTCATATACGACTATTTTCAGATGCCTCTGAAGCTCCGGATAGTCTGAAAGCTCTAGATACTAATGAAGAAACCTCCTCGGTCACCTCTCCCCCTAAAGCTCTAGATACCACTGAAGAAACCTCCTCGATCACCCCTGCCCCGGAGAATCCAAACAGCAATACTCTTCAAGAAGCTGCTGCAGGAGCACCTACCGGCTCAGCTTCAAACACTGAAACATAAAGTTGAGACTCTGAGAAAAAGTTTTGGGACGACAATGACGGTGTAGAACATATAGCGTGACAGTCCTTAAACTGTCTGGACTTAGAGCAATAATGAGATGTTTTAGTGTTTTTGGCATTGTTGTAGTATTTGCATTTCGAAAATTCTTTGAGACTGAAGAATTCAAACTGGTAGTTATGTATCAGTAACACGTATGATGAAGGATTAGACCAATTGAACTTTTATACCCTATATTTGACGTGATACTTTAACATTATTCAGTTTAATCATCGATTTAATTATCGAGCCGCAGGCCCGCAGTGCTTCCGTGCTGACATTCCCATGGTATGTGGTATGGTGTCTCTATTTTTTTGAGAACTGGAGTACAACGGTAGTGCTGAACATTGCACTAATATCATCTGCAGTCCATATTTTTATAAAAAATATCACCAGATGTCCTTGGACATTGATAGAAGAATTTTGCATTTTTTTGGACCAAGAAACCCTTTAGGCTATAGGGGTTATTCATGTCTTTTTCATATGAGAAAGAACAGTCATCTTGTTTCATTCATTTCCCTTTAATTGTATGACATGGCGAGTAATTATTTGTCACATACTTTGACGACTTCTGTTGAGGGAATAGAGAACAAGTGCAGCCGAAATGACAATTCTCTCTCTTATTAAAATACATAAATAAATACTACTAGTTCTTATAGAATGGATGAATTTTGGTCTAATTACTTTTTAAAAATTATAAAGTTGGTCCAACGATATTATATCAATGACTAGGTATGTCTTGTGATATTTGAAAAGTATAGAGACCACACATGATATTAGTGCAATGCTCAGGAACTAAAAATACAGGCTTTTTTTATTAAAATTAAATAGTTAATGTTTAACTAAACCAATTAATTAAATTTGAATTGTGGATTGCTAAATTCTAATTAAACTTTACACACTCAGCGAACTAATATATGGTGCACCAAATAAATTGAAACAGGCAGTGAAGACAAAAAAATAAAATTAAAGTCGGATAATTTGTCTGAATATTTGAGCACACATACATGGAAAGCCTAAGGTGACACCCAATAAACACACAAGATAGAGAGAGAGCAAGTAACTGTAAAGCAAAGACTATTATGGGTGTTACGTTGTTGATGAACTCCTCATGCCTCCAACAAGAAGTCCGTATCGTTCTCGAGCTTCTCCATGGCCTTAGCTTCCAAACTGATCTCCACGTCAATGCTCCCTCCCCCACTCTTCCCCGGATACAGATACACCATCCCATCGAAGCGGTTGTTGAGCCCGCTCCGCACGCTCTCCGGGCTGCCCCACCCGAAATCCACCTCGTACACCTGGAACCGCGGCGAGCTCCCCACCGCCACGCAGTTCACCCCCGCGTCCTTGTACCCGAATATCACCGGCTTGCTCTCCCACTCCTCGTTCCTCTTTGCGATCGCCTCCGCATTGTGCGCCTCGATCGCCCCCCTTATCAGCCCCGCCCCGAACTCTGCTTGGTTCGACAGGATCAGCCCCGCCCCCGTCACCGTGAATATCGCCTGGATGAGGTTCCCGAAGTAGCTCTCCGGCATGGGCGGGTCCACCCGCTTCCTGCAGTCCGCAAACACCGTGAACACCGTGTAGTCCGTGGGCCCCAGCTCCCTCGCCCGCGTCACTGCCTGCCACACGTGCGCAGACAGCGACTGGAACGTGGAGAAGGGCTTCTTGTTATCGTTATCGTTATTGTTATTGGTGTTGTTGACTCTTGACTTGATCTGGTCGATGGCGGAGGCGGGGAACTTGAAGACCTTGCCGCGGAGGACGGGGGCCGCGGGGGAGGCGGAGTTGGCGTGCTCGGGGGCGTCGGAGGGCTGGGAGAGGTCCAGCTTCACGCGGGTGTTGCGCGCCTTGGTGCGGTCCAGGAATGGTGGGACCGGGACCGATGTGGCACCGTTGCAGATGGCGGCCCACGAGCTCATGAAGTGCCATGTGGATGTCCCGTCGAGGATGGCGTGGTTGAAGGCGAGGCCCATTGCCAGCCCGTCTTTTAGTTTCGTGAGCTGTCAAATTTAATTACATTAATTTTTCAACCTCCAATCCGATCTCTCTCTACCCACAATAATTTCATAACCAAAAGTAGCATTTAATATTGAAATCAATTTTGTACAAATAAATACAAAATTAAAAGTTAGTACAAAAATCTAAGAGGAATGTAAAGTCAAACGTTCTTGGAAACACTTACCTCATGTGATGTTTGAAGCTTTTACTAAAACATGGCATTCTATATCATGTGTAATGTAGGAAATCATTTTTGCATGTGTAATATAAATAGCAGCGTATACTAAATTTAATTGAATTGATTTGATTGTGAACGTTAGTGTGTTAATGAATTTGAATTTAAAGATCGCACCACGAAAGAACTCAAATCTAAGACTTTTGGCTCTCTACTGCTTGACGTAACTCACACGCACTAAATTGTGAGCGTTAGTGTTTTAAGTGTAGTAGGGAAGCATTTATTCAGGCACAGCTAAGTGGGCCATGGTTGATCTCATTCAACAAAATAGGGGCGTATAGGAAGTGGTTCAACTCTCACCTAAGTCTTCAATTCAAATAGTTGGACCCAGAAAAAAAATTATTACTACTAAATATCTAATTCTGATTATAGACTTTAGTTATGACAATTCATATAAAATTTGAATAAATTTCAAAAGTAAATAAAAAAAAAAGAAAAGATAGGTTAAGTGCCCTTTCATCACTGAACTCCATATGCGTCCGCTTGTTTCTTGAAAAATAGTACTCCATTTACTCCCTATATTACTCAACTCTCGCTCTTAACTACACCATCACTACTTCGATTGATAAGCCTATGATAATTTTTTTTTATGTTAGTTTCAGTGTGTATTTTATAAAGTAGAATAATACTCCTATCAAATCTTACATCAAACACTTTAACAATAGATTAATACTTCAAATAACAGCGGAAAAAATACCAAAAGATATGTTATTGGGAACACTAAATAACGCGACGTTATATGTAATGTAACAAAATGTTTATATATATAGTTCAAATATCATCACTTCCTAACCCCAACAAGTACTAAAATACTGTCTTATGATTGAGTATAATGTCACACTTGTTAATTTGCATCATTTCAATAAGGTCAGAAGCCCAAATATTTTCTAGCATTGGAATGGTCTACATACTTATGGTACTATAGGATTTAGGAAATATAAATTCAAACAAATTAAGTTTGTAATATTTTTCCAATAACAGTACTATAGGACTTTAGTGATATAATTCTCTTCCAGTAAATTATTCTAAAATGAAAGCACCTCCATATTAGCAAAACATTTCGTAAGGACTAGGAGTTAATTAATTAAACTACTACAGAGCAGATTATGATTCGAATTAACTAGTCACTTAAGAATTTAATATAGGCAACAGAAGTTGGTAGTAAAAATAGATGCACTATAATAAATGAAAGTTGAATTAAGAGTCTCACCTGCACAGCCAACAAGGGGCGCTGCAGCCCCTCCAAATTCAACACTCCATTATAAGGCAACAGCTCCTTAAATCTGGAGAATCCCTCCTCCGCCGTCAGCTCCGCCACCTCCACATCCTCCGCCTCGGCCTCCACCACCTCCACGCCCTCCATGTCATCATCGTACACGACCTTGAACACCCCATCCTCATCCTTCTCGAGCTTCCCAGCCAGCTGGTGGAACTCCTCCAGCACTAACGCCAGCCCATCTTTCAGCTTCTCCACAGCCGCGCCGCCGTCCTCGTTCCCTCCTTTGTAGAGCAGGAGCTTCTGGTTGTAGTAGAAGGCCAGGTAGGGAAGGTCGAATGTCACCAATTGGCACTCTTTCCTTCCTATGGATTTTTTGGGCTTAACATAAGTTGTGTTGATGATTTTGACACTTCCCACTTTCTTCTCACCGTTTGCAACTTCGCCTGCCATGCCCAAAAAGAGTTTTCTTATGAACTAAAGCTTCGAATTTGGGAATGTTTAGTGACAGGAATTGCTACTTTTGGCTTCCTAATTGGATCATTGGAGATGTGCACATATATATAATGATAGTGTGGTTTTATGAGATTTGATGTAGTTGGGACTGCCATTAATGGTTTTCATGGGTGCAGTTGTGAGACATTTATTACATTTTATTTGCCACTGTTTTTTTTGGTGGGAGTTGAGTAAAGATGCTTTCCACATTCACCTATTTTCCCCCACACATCATTTAGTAGTTAATGAATGTGAAATCGTATTTATCATACAAAAAATTTCCTTAAAAATAGACCTATGATAAAGTACGAGAAAAAAATACTTATAAAATAAGAAAATAGAAAAAAAGAAATAGAAAGATAAAGAAAAGTGAACACTAAATTTGGAGTAATTTTCCATTTTTAGTAGTATGGCACTTATTTCGATGGACAGATGAAAATAGAAAGACGATAATGTATTATTTTTCGTAGTAAAAGATATTCTCTTGTTTTTTAATGTATCATAATAATATAAAAACCACTGAAAAATGCGTTTTTAGAGTTTTGCTAGCGGAAACATTGACCAGTAAAAAGCGTCTTTTTTAGTGAACACCGTAAAAAGTAGTACTCCTATACTCATCCCGTCTACGATTTAAAGATCCATTTTGCTATTTTAAGACGTTCACAATTTAAAGATCTACTTTTGTTCCACTTTTTGGTACGTAAATTTATATCCATTAACCATTTCATTCACAATTCATTATAAAACTAATACTATTAAAAATATGATTAATAATCCACTAACTTTTTCGATTTATTTTTTTCATAAAGTTGAACAATATGTTAAATTAATATTGAGTAAAATTATTCTTTAAATTGTGGATAGATGGAGTATACAGTTTTATACCTAACGTAATTATCACTCTGTACTGGAAAAATTATGTGCGTTTAAACGTAAATAATGAATGTAATGTTTCATAAGTGATGAGTGACTATTACATTAGTACAATAATTGTGAAAATGTTGAATGATGGAGTATAATTGATCAATAATTTTTGTTGACTGAATATTGCATGGATGTCATATTAGTGATGATTATCTATCCTTTTAAGGTTCTTTACCGAACTTTCAATATTTCTATTTGTTTTCCTCAAATTCTTTTTTAAAATTTAAATACATGAATTATAGTAATTTTTTTTCCAGATGAATAACTTCGATCAAATTAAAACTAATGTAGACTACACGTGACATACTACCATCAACGCGACTGATAAACACATAATTTGCATGCTTTTTAGGCTTAGACTTGACTAATATCGATTGCATGTTATGTGAATTATGTACATAATATTCCTTATATATCCCTACATATTTTGGTATTTTGACGCATTTGTTGAGTTTTGAAGGAAAAAAGACTAAACATGATGAATTCCAATCAGAATTTCAAGACCACTATTATGTTCGTCTTCAGAAGAGCTTCGTGTGGGTACCTCACACGCCTAAATCAGAGTCCGATAGAAAAAGTTATAAATATTCTACAAAAATTGTACGCATACGGCACGGAATTTTGAGATTTTTGCAATTTTTTTTTTCTTTTAAATCCCAATATTTTCCGTATTAATGATACTATATTTGAATCCTCCCATATCTTAGTCTTCTCCACGCTATAAATATGCCTATTTTGACTTAGAATTAATGGTCTAATAACTTTTTCTAGTCTAGCTTTTGATATACTTAGATTTGGGTTTTAATTTTATACTAGTTTCGTCTTATGGAGAGGAATGTAAGTAGCCGAGAATTCAAGAGAGTTTGACTCGTCCTTATTTAGAATAGATCTATCCGTGAGTATACAGTGCAATTATATGGACAAGTAAGAGTATCGCATCTACAAAGACCAATGAGTGATACGACCTTTGTTTAGAATTTACTTCATCCATTCGCCATTAAATGTCTCATTTTTCATTTTTTATCCGTCCGCCAATAAATGTCTCATTTCACTTTTACTATATTTGGTAAGTGGACCCTACATTCCACTCACATTTTATTATAAAACCAATATATAAAAGCAGGTCCCATATTCCACCCACTTTTCTACATAAAGTCAAATAATTTCTTGAGACCCGGCCGGTCAAATATGAGACATTTAATCATGGACGGAGATAATTCTTGTCACAAGAGTGTCGTGAGGGTCGTGCAGTGCACATCCGAACTCATATTAGTATGATATTGTCCATTTTGGGTATAACTCTTGCAACTTTGCTTTAGGGGCACTCCTCGGCATAGGTGTTGAACTTATATATTACTTCCACCTTTTCTAATTCTCCGATGTGAGATGGTTTGAATACCTACAATCACTCTCAAACCAAAACCACAAGACCAAGAATACACATGTCACAAGCCACCCGCCACCACACCACAGGTCTTGATTGAGACCACATAAAAACCTCAGAGAACGTGAAAGCAATTGACCGAACTTCGAGCCACACAAGCCTACCGAACCCTCAGTTTTGATACCAAATCTCCCCTCATATCATGACCACACATGTTATAGGTCACAATAGATCTTGATCGAGCTTACACAGGAACATAGAGTAACGTGCAAGCAATCGACCGAATTTTGGACCATACAGGTTCGCCGAACCTTGGCTCTGATATCACTGTAAGGGGTTATACTATATTGCTTATATCTTCTCTAATTTTCTAATGTAGGATAGTTTGAAGTCCAACCAGTGTTTTGCAAGAATTACAACTACACATTGGCTGTGGCATTTATAAAGAGCATGGCATTTCGAATCTTATCGCAATCGGTATAAAAAATTGACTTAATTTACATCGGATGCCTTGAATATTAGAGCACTGTGTGTATCTATATGTGTAGCTAGATTCCCATGAACTAGAGAGAAAGAAGCTGCTTTAATAATTGATAAAGGAGCCATGTGTTTGAACTGGAAATACGTGGTTGGCTCCATTGCTTTAACTTTACTATATATAGTGACACTGAAGGAAAGATGAATAAATTCTCCCATCTCATCCTATGTTACAGAAAATTTATTGAAAATACTAATTCCAATATGAGTCACAAATTAGTAGGCGAAAAGACTGACGCAGAGGAAGGGCCTATCCGAGCATGTCCATCATTAAATATTTTATATTATTTTTATTTTCTTTGGTAAATAAATTTTATATTCTATTAATTCAATTTAATTATAGTTTTATTATAAAATTAATAGAGTATAAAAATAGATTCATATTTCATTAATTTTTTTACTCAACTATTTTCGTTTCTTATAATCCGTCACATTTCATTAACTTTTCACTCATTTTTTTTAAATTTTTTATAATTTGTATCAAATAAAAGTAAAATAAATCTGGACCTTTTTTTTATATCAATTTTCTTTTACATTCTTATTATATGTATCGAATAAAATTATAAAAATAAGATAAATATGAATTGATGGATGATGTCTTTGTTTAAGGGCAATGAATTATTGTATTCCATCCACTAAATAGGCACTAAAACTGTTTCATTTTTAAATAATAAAAGTACAATAAAATATATAGTAACATAAGTGTACATATAACTGCAGCAAGCCTATTAAATTTAAGAGTGAATTTCAAATTTCTTCATTTTGCATCTTTTTGGTCTCTGAATTAAGAAATTTTCTATCCGAGGACCCTGAATAAAAAAAAATATCTCTCCTCATACCATACATAGCCTCTATTTTCTCTCTTTTTTTCACGTGACAGTATTATTTATACGATAGTAATTTTTAATAATTTAGAAATATAAAATTATATATGCTTTTGATAAATACTTAAATAGTACTATCAGTGTAATTTGATTCGCGTATACATTTTATTTATTATCATTCGATAAACTAAAATAACATTGAAAATGACATAATTTTGTAAAACTAACCCCCCCTTCCATAAAAATAGAGACTTTTATGACAACACGAGTTTTAAATTATTGAAATATTGGCAGTGGAAAATAGGACTCACCTCATTAGAGAACGAATTAAAAAATGGAAATAAATTATTTTTACGCGTGAATTTCATTTTCTATGAATCAAATTAGAATTAAGTTGACTGTAAATTTAATAAGATGCTGAAGTTTATATAACAAGTATTGGCTATTTGAAAACTTTAACATTTCATAAAAAATGTTCTTTTAGGTCATAAAAAAATTACTAAACGTTAGCCTAGTTAATAAACGGCAGCATCAGGTCATATATAGACCTCCAGTCAAGTGGTGAGGTCTATTACCGCCCCTAATTAAACAGCAACAATATTAGAATCCCATAAATTTACCATATACTCCACTAAATAGCAATCACACACTAAACTTTTAGACAACAAGTGTTTTCAACTATACATATCTTGATTTCCTCAGAGACAGGAAAATGAACATTTGTCTGTGATTAATTCGGGCACAATTCCAATTTTTGTTCTTTTATTCGGTTCCTTGATTACGAATATTCTTGAGCATAATGCTATACAACACATTTTTTTATTCCACAATTTTTTCTTCTTGGACAGGTTGATTGGCAGCAAGAAATGTATACATCAAATAAGTGAAAAAAAATACACACGTATAAGCTTGATTAAATTTTAATAATCTTCTTCATCACCTGCATCATCAGCCAGATCATCCGCCACGTCATCAGCAATATGATCCTCAAGGGCATCAACACCTTCGGTGAGCGCGATTCCACCCAAGACCCCTGCAACCGCACCCACAGCCAATCCCGTCCCCATCCCCCCAAACTTGCTTCCCTTCTTCTCCTCCTCCACGTATCCCTGCTGGGGCCCACCGTAGTAACTACCCTGCCCGTACCCGTACCCGTAGCTCGGAGGAGGAGGAGCTCCGTACGCGGGATAACCCGACGGCGGGGCCGCATAAGCAGGAGCCCCGCCGTAGGGCGCCGCGTACGGGGGAGGCGGCACGCCGTACGGCGGTGCATAGTAAGGGTCCGGCGCACGGTAGCCCAGCTCGCGGACGCTGACGGCGACGTCTAACTTCCCCTGGGGGCGGCCGGAGGGGCGCGTGAGGTGGAGCGTGCGGTCGGCGCGGCGGCCGAGGCCGACGTCGTCGATGAGGTCGCGGAGGGGGAGGCGGGCGGAGCCGATGAGCGGCTTGGTGTCGTCGGCGTGGACGATGTCGATGTGGAGGGTGGAGTCTTCGATGGGTGAGTCGAAGGGGATGAGGAGAGTCTGATCCCAGGTGGGGGAGGTGTCGCACTCGCCGTCGGAGGCCACGTGGGTGGAGGACTTGGCTTTGGGGTCCACCCACGCGACGGCGTAGGGCTTGAGGCTGCCGTGGCGCCAGTTGACGTTTTTGAGGTCTTTGGCGGAGGTGATGCTCACTTCCACTTGGTAGCGCCCCGCCATGATCACAACCGAATTAACTTCTTCACACTTAATTATTTTGTAGAGATGAACAAGAGTTGATAATTTGGGATATCATAGGCAGGCAGCTATATATAATGGGATTGGAATAGGTAAGTGCTAGATTATTCCATATCTTTCGAATTCAACTGGCTCGAATATTGAAATTACTACCTTACCCTTTCTAAGTCATTTTCGTGTTTAATGTTATACTAAAAAAATTATATGAATATGTATGGTGATTGTACACAATGTTATTTTGTATTGCAAGTGGAAAAAGAAAAAAAAACTATATTATATGTTTATATTTTTAATAATAAGTTATCTTGGTCAGGATTAAAAAAAAGTGAGGTTAGCTTCGTTGAAACGAAATGAATATTTAATTTTGAAGGACTAATTTGAACACAAATACAGAGAGACACAAACATATACATAGATGTTAACATGAGATCCAAAACCAATTGCAGTTTTGTTATCACAAAATATCTAACGCACTTTTGATGGAGAAAAATCAATTTTAATTTTGACAATTTTCACAATCACAACATTTCATTAAGCCACTCTTCGTTATTTTGAATTCTACTTTTGCAACCGTCTTTTGTTTCTTGCTTCTTCAAGTAAATTAGATTTCCTTCGTCATATATATAGCTTAAATAATTCATTGTGAATCTCTTGTCTCAGCCCAATATATAATTTTGTGTTCGAATGTTCCATCAAGGACCTCATAAACTTAGGGTCAATACAAGAATTACCTTATAAAACATAACTGCATAAACTACTCCGATCTGATATTGGGAAGAGTGCTAGCCGGGAGAATATTGTCTTGTGGGAAGAATATTTCTCATTGACTCAACTTATGGCCCCTTTGTTCGATTACTTTTATTATTATTATTATTATTATTATTATTATTATTATTATTATTATTATTATTATTATTATTATTATTATTTTATTTGAGAGAAATGCTCAATCCAATAAAAGCGGCGAGCAAGATAAGTCCGTCAAAAAACAAAAGACCAAAGAAATTTAGTTTTATTCTTGATTCATATTTTTGTTGTACGTAGCTTTGTTTTTTTGTTTTTTGCGTTTTGGTTACTTAATTTAGAAGAGAGTCGTATGTTCATTGTTTAATTTCCAATGAGGTGAAAGTTGGAAAATATGAGGTGACAAATGAATAGGTGTAAATTAATAAATTTACATTTATGTGAGTAAATGGTCGTGGAAGATTTAGCTAGGCTAGGTTTGGTTTGAAAATACTCGAAAACAACGTGGGGAGGGTTGTTCTGCTTTTCTTAGAATACAAGGCATGTATGGCGCTGGAAAAAAAATGTCAAATCTCATTATCCGAGGGAGTTTTGATTCACTTGATTATTACGTGGACTTTTGTTTCTCACATCATATATTTTTGTATCGTCCTCAAATTTATACCTTTCGTTGGAACCATTTAATGATTATTCATTTTCATTAAGCTTAGAATTCTAATTTGTCTTTAAGGATTTTTCTAAACAGAATAGAAAGAAACAGGTTTTTCTAAACGACATAAAGCAGACTTTAATTCTAATTAATGAAACTACCAGAAAATTCAGACTATACGAGAAAGACTAAAATAATTACGGTTAGTTAGTAAAGATCAATTTATGAATAATAGAACTAAATAAGACCGGCTAAACAATTATGGTTAGTTAGTAAATACTCATGAATAATAGATATAAATAAGACCGACTAAATAATTATGGTTCGTTAGTAGTAGTAATTTAAATCTGAATTCAAATGACATGTATATATGACCGTGATGGCATTCAATATTATTTATGGGCTACGGATTTATATACGATTATTTGTATGTTTATAATTATTGATTTGTTATAATTTTAGTTGGGTTAAACTTTAATGAGTAAATATCGATTGTGCCACATTTGGGTTCCCCTAGATTTTAATAGTCTAGCTTATGAATTTGAATGCTAATATGATGAGTTTCAATGACGTAGCATTTTGGTCAAGTTATCTGAATCTTGTCTGCATCTCATCAATACTGAGTCTCAATAATATTACTCCCTCCGTCTCAAAGAAGTTGGCATACTTTGAAAATGGCACAGAATTTTAGGAGGTTTTGTTTTGTGTGTTAAATGGAGAGAGAAAATATAATTTTTATATTCATGTGAGAGAGAACTTTTTTCAAAAAGAAAAATGTGACATCTTTTGTGGGACAAACTAAAAAGAAAAGTGTGCCAATTTCTCTGGGACGGAGGGAGTAGTATTTAACAAATGCATTTGTCCATTCTACAAGAAGGAAAGTCCAAGTGTTCAGTATTTTGCATCCAATCTATATTTTTTCTAAAAATCTGTAAATCATTTTATCTGTATATATGAATATGGTCTATTGTACATTATTTCATATACAATTTAAACAAACATTCACTATGGTTTGCATCAGCATCACTGATATTTAAAGTTTATTTCTCACCCCAATAATAGAATAGTTGAGAAACGTTTATCAAACTCAAAAAGAAATCACTCACTGCCAATCAAGTACCAGTGAGGCGTTCACAATGGGACACCCTAAGCGACGCTCTATATATCGCCACGTCAGCATTTTATCCTCTTCCTATTCCACTTGCAGTGGGGCGGACTATAGCCCGCCCTAAGCGACGCCATAAGCATTTTATCTATTATTTGAATATTTAAATACTTCAAAATTTGGAAAAATAACTTCATTTCATTAAAATTCAAACATTACAATACGAAATAAAAAAACTACAATTTCTCAACGGCGGCGGTTGCGGTTCCAAACTTCTTCAATCATGTCGGTCATGAGCTGAGTATGGTCTTGTTGGTTGCGCATTGAGGCCTGTCGCTGTAGAACCGCACCGAAGCCAGTTGGTAATCCTCGAGTGACAAGCGAGGTCGCCGTGCTGGAGCTAGATCCGGCTTCATCATCCACCCAATCGGTGACATGTCCACGTTCTTGTTCGACTATCATGTTATGCATGATGATGCACGCATACATGACGTCGGCGATGACTTCCTTGTACTAGAAACGCGCCGGACCTTTCACGATTGCCCACCGCGATTGGAGCACCCCAAAAGCCCGCTCCACATCCTTCCGCCCGGACTCCTGCTTTGCCGCAAACAAGACTCTCCTCTCACCAATTGGGCAGCTGATCGTCTTCAAAAAAACAGGCCACCTTGGGTATATGCCATCGGCCAAGTAGTACCCCATATGATGTGTGCGGCCGTTGGCAGTGAACTGAACGGCCGGACCGCGACCCCTGCACTGATCGGCGAATAGGGTGGATGAGTTGAGGACGTTGATGTCGTTGTTCGACCCGGCTACACCAAAGTAGGTATGCCAGATCCAGAGGCGGTGGTCAGCGACGGCTTCTAGGCTCATCGTCGGGTGGCTGCCCTTGTAGCCGCTAGTAAATTGGTCTCTCTAGGCCGTCGGACAGTTCTTCCATCGTTGCTAGTGCATACAGTCGATGCTCCCTAGCATCCCAGGGAAGCCGTGCACCGTCTCGTGCATCCGCATTAGGCTCTGGCAATCATCAGCAGTCGGGCGTCGCAAATATGTGTCGCCAAAAGCCTCCACAACTAACTTACAAAAAGTCTTGAGACATTCGCAGCTAGTTGTCTCCCCAACGTGGAGGTACTCGTCGAACATATCCGCTGTTGGCTGACGGATCGCAACCGTGCACTTCTGCAACGGCATAAGTCCGGGTCTGCCGATCCCGTCTTCCCGATACTGGAAGTACTCATCACGTCCCTCCAACGTGTGCACAATGCGGAGAAAAAGATCTCGGCTCATTCTAAAACGTCGATGAAAAACATTCGGGCCCCACCTTGGATTCTCGGCAAAATAATTTGCGAACAAACGTTCGTGCGCTATGTCGTGCTCGCGGGGGACAAACGTCCGACGTTGTATCGGGCGAGGGACCCGCGCTCCGCCGCCGCCACCTCCGCCGCCTGCTCCCGCTGCATTTGTGCCAAGTATTCCGCCTTGGCTTCATTAACGGCATCGAACAAGGCTCGAGTCAAGGCCCGTCTGCAGCCATCCGATGTACTCAAATCGTAGATGTCGGGATTCATTTTTGAGACGATGAGAGAGAATAATTGAAGAGATGTGAAATTGGAATGTGTGAAATGGTAGTGAATAGTAGTATTTAAATAAGAAAATTTTTTGAAAAAATTCAAAAAAAAAAAAAAAACGAAACGCGTTTCCATCGTCCGCGTCGTCCACAGTGACGGATGCTGCGACGGACGATGGGTATCCTCCGCGCATCATCCGCAGACGATGTATCGGGCGCGGACGATGGTTAAAAAAAGAATCGAAGGCAGTGAGCTCTAATATCATCACATAATCGCGGAAAGGTGGGGAAGACGATGAACATTGAAACATCAAGAAGCCCCGGAACAAATGTTGGGGCTACAGGAAGTATTACAAAAACGGCAAACCTAACTAGCTTTATATCATATTGATAAAAAAACTAGCAAAAACTAGCACTGCTTCTGTATAACTGGAGACATAGATGAAGACTGCAAAATGGTTAACGTTTGACCCATTGGAAGCTTTTCCTAGCTTTCGCTTTACCAGGTTTCTTCCTTTCCACAACTCTTGAATCTCTCGTCAGAAAACCAGCTGAAGAGACATCAAAAACAGGGTTAGAGGAAAATGTCCCGACCATAATTTAAGTTGTATAGGGGAAATGTTAGAACTGCAAGTTGATCGCTAAACTTTCGCTGGCTTCAACATAACAGGGCGTGCAAATGGTCAAACATTGTGGACAAGAAACATGAATCCGGTTTCAGAAGTTAAACCTTGTTTCAGAGGAGGGCGCATTCCTGGCTCCCAGCATTGTAATGCTCTACTGATGCCCAATCGGACTGCTCCAACTTGACCTGCAAAGTTCATTCATGTGTTAATTAATCTACAGCAAGGGAACATATATTGGAAATTCAAAATTTCCAGGAAAAAAATATACTAATAGAGCAGTCTAGCTGATGCACGTCTGGTGGCTAAACTCAATGTTTTTCATATACACAAAATAGCATTTGAAGGTCAACGGTACTCTGTCAAACTCAATTGTATTTCAACTTTAATCCAAAGATCTTAAGTGGCAACAAATCACACAATGCAGGTGGGAAACAGAACCAAAACTCTTAACAGATATACCAAAGCTAATAGAATGATAGCAAGAGACTGATTAGCACAAGGAAGCACTCAGCTCAAGTCAACCACTCAGTTGAATTCATCAAAACATGGTGAGAAAATAACATTTGCTATATAAGGGAGGTTAAAAAAATAACATCAGAGCTTTGTAGTCCAGATTATGGTAGTACTCCTTAATCAGAGGATATGTGTTGTATGAACTCACCTTCCAAACGCATAATAAAAAGTTTGATCAATCAACCGTAAAAGGATGTTCAATAGAAATCTAGTGCTGACCTGTAGTGCCACCTCCTTTAACAGTACAATTGATATCCCACATGCCCAATGTTTTTGTTTCAGAGAAAGGCCTAAGAAGAGCAGCACGGTGATCAAGCATAGGGAAGTATACATCAAACTCTTTGTCATTCACCATAAAATTTCCATCACCAGGCTGAAGCCAAACACGAGCTATGCTGCATTTCCTTCTCCCTGTTCCATAAGACCTCCCCTTCTCGTCTACTTTCCTGACGCGTGCCTTGGCAGCTTCCTCTTGTTTTTGGCGCTCTATTTCAGCTCTGCCGGACTTTTTAGTATTCTTCTCATAACGCTTCTCCTCTATTTCAGATAGAGGCAGTAGTCCTTGAATGCCTTCAAAGTCCTTCAGTGCAATTAAACTATCCAGCATCTCATCTGTTATCCCAGAAGCCAATATAAGGTCACCAAATGAAAGATCCGAACCTGCAAGAATCATCACAATATGTGAACAATTTTCTAGAAAAAAGGCTTCTCTATCAATGACCTCCAGTAAAAGGAGAAAAAAGATAAAATGTTAACTTGTTCTCTGGAAAAGTATTCACTGGACAAAAAGACCTTTATTATGAAGAAAATTTAAGATTGTAACTAGTTATTAAAAGCCCTCAACATCCGACAGGAATCAACTATAATGTAGCTCTGTAGCGCTAAGTTGAATAATATAGCACACGGCACACGCTATAGCTGGGGAAATTTTTTACTAACTCCTATGGAACATTAATCAACTCGAGTAATATTCCAGGAGTTTTTACAATTTCGTGCACCTGTCGACAGGAAGTGCATTGTGAAGATACAGCAGTTAATCCCTTTGTACTCCCAAAAAATTCCTTCTCTCTAAGACATGTATCTTAAAATGATGGAACATTTAGAACCAATTGGCTCACAGTAATCCAAGTTCACATTAATTAATTTAAAACCATCATATCAACAGGGAAATCACCAAACGTACATGTGAATTACTTCAACTTATTATCTGATTGGTTTCAGGAAAGTAAATTGTTAGCTAAATAATGGCCAATTGCACACAAAATTTCAGAAAATGGAGAGCAAAAAATCATAGTATAGCTATTTCAACTTCTCTTACAAATAAACTTGATCAAGCAAACAGGATAACTGAAACAGCATTCACTAACATAAAATCCAGCCTCAGGAATCTCTATAGATCAGACCCCAACATGTCACAATCAACAAAAATCAAATTCATTATAATCTGGATATACATCTCAATTAAAAACACAAAGTAACAAGAAAACTAACCAAAAAACTGACCTTTGAGAGCATCAGCCAAAGCTTTGGCCTCGGCTTCAAGCTGTTTCTCCTCCTCACTCTTTTCAACAACCAATCCCACTCCATCTCCTAAACTAGCAATCCCAATTTCTTCTCCGTCGGATTCAACGCCGCCGAACAAATCATCACCCGGTTGCTCCTTCCCTTCCCCTGAAAAACTCCACGGTGTATAATCTTCAACTGGCCCCTCGTCGTCCCCTCCACCAAACTCCCGCGGATCGCCGGGATCCATGGAGAACACGGAGTGGATATCTTGGTCAATTTCCGATGACATTTTCCAGAAATCGGTGGTTGATGTGGTGGAATCATGGCCTCCATTGTTCCCTCCGGTGGAGAAGAAAGAAAAATGAGGAGGCCGAGGCGATGAAATGCGATTAGGATTTGGGATTAGGGGATTTGGAGCTGCGAATTGCGTGCGGAGGAAATTAGGGATAGACATCGATGAAATTGTGCAGATTTGGGAATAAACCGAGCAATCATCATTCTGTTGCACACGCAGCCTGGGTGTGGAAAGGAACTGAGAAAGGTAGTTAGAATTTCGGAGGGTTTATGAGGTTTTAAAAATAAGGTTAAAACTCGTAAATCATTTTAAAATTAAAATATTTGAGTTTAATCTTATGACTTTTGTAAATACTGTATAAAAATATTTAAAAAATTTATAAATTTCAGCTCCCATATAACTCAATTTTTCTAAATATAAATTAATCAGATAATTGAAAAAAATACTTATCAAAGTTACTATTTACTCCCTTGGTAGTCATTATTGCCAATATATACTTATCATACTTCATAGTACTGTAGGAATGGTTGATGTTATATTTTCTGATGTTGCTCAGCCTGACCAGGTCTCGGTCCTCTATAATATTTTATCAAAGTGCTTTCTCCTCGTCATTTTCCCAGTCATACATTCATGCTTGCTCAAGAACTTTGCATAAATAATGGATTGCTGTTTCCATTTCCCTTCTACATGTCATTTTGAGTTTTTGCTGCTCTCTTAATAACAGATTCTTTCTCCTCCTGTTGCTTTCAAGTAATATATCGCTACGCAGATGAGGAATTACTCGGATTCCCCTTCAAGAGATCATGGGTGATGCAACTGAGTCTCTGATGCATTCTTGTTAGTATTTTTTTTTCCTAACAATAGTTATTTTCTTGATTGATATCACATACCATTACCCCCAAGCCCCATAAAACAGATTTTCTTTTATATTTCTTTCTGTTTGTTTTATATTTACTTTTTGTATAGTTTGATTGCATTAGGCGACTTTGGTAGAAATGAGTCTTAGAATACTACTAATATTTTGTGCAGGCAATGATCTTGCTCTAAATGCATCATACTACTTGAAAGCCGGAGCCCACTTCGTTACGATAATTAAGGTTTGTGTTGCCAACTATACTTGTGTAGTTGATGAAGATTTACATTTTGTTTGTTCTGTACTTCCCATTCAGGCAAACTGCATAGACTTGACAGTGTCTGCTGAGGCTGTGTTTGCACAGGAAGTGAAGAAGTTACAAGCAGAACAGTTCAAACCAGCTAAGCAGATTACTCTCGAACATGCTTGTGTTGTTGGTGGCTATTGCATGCCAAAGAAGCACAAGGCTGCTACCTAACAGCTTTCAATACACCAATTTTCCTAATTGAGGTGTGATAGCTTCCCTTTTCAGCAACTTGTGAATTTAGATGCACATTTGTTTCCTTAGCAACATAGGAAGACTAGCATCCTAATCATAGTTTGTTGGCCTCCCCACTTCTTCAACCGCTCCGTTGTCTGCTCAACCTGCAATTTCCCTTTCTTGTTATACACCTAGACAGCAAATCAATGGTGACATGAAGAAGTTTGTTGAGTTGAACAATGACATAGCAACTGAAAAGCTATGGGGACGCCTATAACCCAAAGTTTCACCGATTCCATGAAGAAAACTTTCCACCATCATTTCAGACCTATCGTCGGAAGGTAGTCTCCATCACCCCCGGTGATCTTGCCGGAACTCCTTAATTTGAAGAAGCCGTGCATCCATATAGCGGGCGTGGTGGTTGATGTCAACTAAAGAGGGAGAGTTTTTTAGGTATACATAATGT
>NC_062969.1:15195460-15213940 GCF_023119035.1 Salvia hispanica
CGTTGTCACTCATCTTTATCACATGAAAATCAGCAGGGTATAAAAAATTATGAACTTTTACTATCACATTTTCTAATACTCCTTCAGGGCTAATGCATGATCTATCAGCTAGTTGGATTACCACTTTCGTATCAGTCATTCTCGCTCCTACCAGTTTTTTGTATATGGAAAGCGGTAACACATTAATAGATGCACCTAAATCACACATTGCATGCTCGATTCTGACACCTCCTATAGTGATAGGTAAGGTAAACATACCTGGGTCAGTTTGCTTTGAAGGCATTATCCTTTTCTGAATTACTGCAGATACATTCTCCCCGATCACGATCTTCCCGTCAGATTTTGCCTTGCCTGCAACGAATTCCTTAATGAATTTGCTGAACGGGGGAAGCTTCAAAGCCTCCAGGAACGGGAGGTTGATCTCCAGCTTTCCAAAGATCTCCATGAAATCCACGGGGTTGTCCTTTTTCTTCTTGGCATCTCCTCGGTAGGGAAAAGGTTTCACCCTCTTTATCGTGTTGGTAGGATCTTCCTTAGAGGGTTCTTCCGCCTCTCCTTCTTCTTTTTTTTCAATTTCTACCTCAGGCTCTGGGTCTAAGAAAAATGGGTCTGCCATCCGAGGTAACGATCCTCCCAAGTCACCGGCTTGAAGATCATCCTCTGCTCTAACTTCTTCTTTTTGCTGGACCGGGTGGATAACCTCTTCGCTCCTTGGCACTGACATTTCATCATTTTCCTTCAGCTTGGGTCCTTCATATGCTTTCCCAGATCTCAGGGTAACCTGGCTGATGTTTGCCCTTTCTGGTGGCTTTACTGAGGCTGGAATCCTTCCCTCATTCCCTCGCATGTCGCTCAGGGACGTTGCGATCTGAGATAATTGCTTCGACATCAGATCCATCGCGGCCTTGTGTTCCTGCTGAGCATCCTGGAGTTTGTGAACCACGTCATTGTTTGCCACCAAGTTGTTTTGCATGTGTTGTTGAGAATTCACTAGGTCATGGACCATATCATCCAGATTCCTCTGGGTCCGAGTGTTCTGTTGACTGCCACTTGGCCCTTGACCATGATTTGGTCCACCCCCTTGATGCGGGCGAAAGTTTCCTTGACCTCCTTGGTTATTGTTGTACTGATTCCCTGGCCCCTGATAGTTGTTGTTCCTCTGGTGTGGGGGTACATATGAGCTTCCCTGGTTATTTTGGTTCCTATTGTTCCAGCTGGATTGATTTCCTTGACCTCCTTGGCTCCAATTACCTTGTACTCCTTGATTCCAGTTGCCTTGCCCCTCTTGACTCCTTCCGGACCAGTTGGGTTGGTTCCCTTGGTTTCCTTGGTTTCCTTCCGAGTTAGTAATCTGGAGTTGAGGGTTTTGATTCCCCTCGGACCACCTGAAGCATGGATTGTCCCTCCATGGAGCGTCTTTGATTCTCCACTGGTTCCAATTGTTGCCTTGATTATTTTGGTTCCAATTTCCTACTGCATTTATATGGGCTGGATAATCCATCCCTCCTTGAGATCCGCAATAATTGTAACCATCCTCTGGACCCAGTGCTTGTTTTTCTTTCTCTGTTGGACCCGGTGAATCGTTCTTCCCTAGGGCAGTTAGGATAGTTTTCTCGAGCTGCTCCATTCTGACATCCATCCTTGCATCCACTCGGGCATCCACCCTTTCTTCATTTTGCACTGTGACTGCATCCGCATTCCCTCTCCTTAGAATGGTACGAGGTGAATCGTATGCCTTTTTTGCATCAATTAATCTTCCCAGTATCTCTCGGGCCTCGCTCACCTTCCTCTTGGTGAAATTTCCTCCACTAGCGGTGTTCATCAGATCTTTGGACTCAGGTTTCGCCCCTTCATAGAATAGATAGTAGGTTTCGGCTTCCATCATCCGGTGGTTTGGGCAAGCGTCGAGCAACCCCTTGAACCTGGACCAATACTGACTCAACGATTCATCATATTCTTGCTTACATTCTTGGATCTCCTTCTTGAGAGCATTCGTTTTGTTAGAAGGGAAGAAGTAATCCAAGAACTCCAACTTGAAGTCTTTCCACGTATTGATTGAGTCGGGTGGCAGCCTTAACAACCACGTGTTAGCCTCCCCCTTTAGCGCGAACGGGATCGCGCGTAATCGATAATCCTCCTCTGTTGCATCGTTGGGTCTCTTCTGAATGCTGCAAAGCTTACTGAATTCATTGAGGAACTCATAGGGGCACTCATTCCTCCGACCCGAGAAAGTGGGGAGAATGCCCAGCACATTAGTTTTGATGTCGATCGCCCTCTGGCGCTGGGTAGAGACGATGGCCTGGGCAGGCTCGCCATCTAAATGGGCAGTGAGCCAGCCGATCTCTGGGTCGTCGTCGCCTGCGTTGGCCATGCTCTCAACGCTTTCCTCCTCTGTTTCTGAGGTTGACTTTGGTTCCTTCTTAACTGACGAAGTTGACTCCTCGTCGCTCTCCGAACTCAGGTGAACTGGATCCCCTGTTGTAAGCCCCGATCTGGTGGTAACTGGGAATATAGTTTCCTTGACCCGCCAACTAGTCTGGGCGCTTCTCCAACCAGGTGAGTTGTTCCAGTGTCCGAACCGGTAGCTCCTGTTCATAAACTGAAAAAAGAAACAAAAGAAAACATGTTAAATAAATTATTTACACCAAAACATTCGCAAGCACACTAATAACACCATGCATCCCCGGCAACGGCGCCATTTTGACAGGTCCCTAAGAGTGCAGTGCAGGTTTGTACTGTGATATGTGTCACTCGATCTAACAGGTCCAGAGGATTCGACTAGACTTCGAAGGCTAGAAGATCGTGGAACTATCAGAAAGGGGTCGTTGGGTGCACTCTGTCCCTTCAAAAACCTCAACCCACTATACTATAACTTAGCACAGGGAAGTAAAGGATCGATCCCACGAGGAAGTAGGTGTTACGAAACTGCATTTGAGGATGTTTTGGAAAAGAAAGGGGTTGGCTGCTGCCACGCAATTTTTGTGGGTCGAGAACTTAAAACTACTGGGTCTGAGAGATAAGCGAAACTTTACTCTACCTATTGGGTCTAATAGATCAGAAGAACTTTACTCTACCTATTGGGTCTAAGAAACGAAAGCGTACGGAACATACATGACTCAGAGAAAATGAGATATTTTAAAGTTCTAAGACAACTGGAGTAAACTTAACTAGACAGACTTTCCTAATTTGGACAGACAAGCATAAAGCGAAAAGCAAGACAAGTTTCCTCAAACTACCAGGGTCTGGAAAAGCATGCAGAAAAGTAAAAGAGACAAAGTAGATCGTACTGACAGGTCTAGCAGATATGCAGAAAAAGTAAAGTACATGCAGAAAAGTACTGACATAAAGCAGATCTGGTTCTAACTACCAACAACTTCATCTTCTTCGGGAATCAAACGAGAATAGCAGAGAAAACAGAGTATTAAACACCATGAAAACAAAGCAAACTTCTAGATCTAGACTTAAAATGAGAAATTAAAGCCTAAACTAACAGATCTACGCTACTGGACCTAAAGGATGCAAAAACAGAAAGTAAATAGCCATACTCATGCATAACGTAAACATCAAGCACCAAATATGCGAAACTTCAACTCCAAAACACCCGATTCAACAAATCCAAACATCTCCATATGCAAATCCCCAACCTCCAACAACAAAACAACAGATCTCAGCTCCAAACATCCAACAACAAACAAGAACGAAAGCTAAAAACAAGAGATTAACATAAACTCAGAGATATCCAACCAAAAGCAAACATAAACTTCCATAATAACTAGAAATAGGTCTGAATCCAGTAGATCAAAGCAAGAAACTAGAGTTGCGAAACTTAAAAACCAACAAGGTACTAAACGAAAGCAAATAAAATTGTTTCTTCGCCTCCACAAGGCGGTGTTACACAGCAAAATAACAATGATGACGATGAGAACCACGGTGGCCAGAATCCTCCATGTCCAAGTGCGCAGCAGTCGAAGATGAAAATTTGAAGTATGGAACTAGAACTAGAGCTAGGAGAGCGTAGAAGTGGCTGTTCACGGATGTCTTGTTCTTCAAGGTTGAGCTCTTTATATATGTGAGGCTCTGATCCCTAGGGTATCCCTCTGGTGATTTTACGCCCTTGCCCTTGAGTAAGACTCTTTAAAATAATTTGCTCTCGCTCCATTCTGCTCCTGTCGCCAACTTTTGATTCTCCCAGGTCCGAACGACGACTTCTGATTTTTGCTTCAATTTCATCTCTTTTGCATCTGCCAGGTCAGGTAACAACAACTCCTGGGTCCGACAGATTTACTACGCACCTGAACTCAATAACGCACATTAGCGCCCCAAATGCACAGAATTTTAACCCTAAACCGATGCATGAAACGAGCCTTATTAAGCATCACATACTATCTAGAAACACTGAGGTTTTGGGTTGATTTATTAAACTAGACATAAATAAATAAACAAATAAAAAGAAGCATAAAAACATATGATACAAATCAGGCTAATGACGTAGAATTTTAGGATCCAAAACACAATCGACCTCCTTGAATTACGGTCTCTAGAGTTATTAAGTCGGTCACTTGACTAGATTAAACCCCCTCCCGAGGTGAGAAATCTGTAGATTAGGTGTAATAATTGAAGTCCCCTTCTAATTCTCAGACCTAACTCCTAAAGGATCGTTAAGACCAATGACCTCACGTGAAACCTCAACTCTCCCGAGTTCTATTGAATTAAAGTGTGAATTATCCCTTTTCCAAGTCAACTATTTCGTCTCCCGAGTACTCTAATCAACTCTAACATATATTCAAGAGGTAGCTAATCAATTGAATATAGAAGGCACAAGGATAAATCAAATAACTGCAAGAGCTAACAAGGAAAATCAATTTAATATCTTCACCAAAAAATCCACAAAAGTTGTTCTACTCATAGACAAGTAAAAACTACAAATAAAGTACGAGACATGAAAGAAATAGATAAAACCCAAGGTTGAATCTTCAATCTTCGGTCTTCTCTTGCCTGGATCTGCAGAGCTCCGCTCCAATGGAAGATGGATGATTATATGTGTGGATTGTGGGATGGAAGAAGGTAGAGAGGGAGAAGGATTGGAGGCTCTGAGATGAAGATTAAAATTAGGTTTAGAGGTATTTATAGGCTGGAAAAAGGTTAATTTTCGTGGCCTTCAAGATATGGGAGAGATTTGGCTTCACAATATAATAATTTATTTTCTTCCGTGAATTTCCGCCTAAATTCCCGTCAGCTTTGACTGCACTGCGCAATGTTCGTAGAATAGCCATAACTTTCTCCACAGAACTCCGATTGAGACGTGCGAGATATCCACGCGAAGCTCTTTCGAAGACGAAGAGAATGGTATGAATTAAGCACTGATTGGACTTCAAAATCGCTGGCAGAATGGGCTCGAACAGAGGCTGCTGCACCTTGGCCTTTTTGCACCTTTTTTTCTATCTTTTTCTATCATTTATCAACAAACACATCAAAAATACCAAATGTATAACATATGCAATTTAAGAACATAATTTGCATGATTGACATTTAAAACGAGTCAAATCTAGTCCTTAAAAACATGCAAAATCCGTGTTTGTCAACTCCCCCAAACTTAATTATTTGTTTGTCCTCAAACAAAACAAGAGAAAAACTAATAAAGAAACACGGATGCTAAGAACTAGACTTCATAGTTGCCTCAAAAATTGTAACAAGAAATAAAGAGTTTGACAAGAATACAAATCAAATCAAGCAAAGCTTATTAGTGCATTTTCATTACTAGCTCGTTGATCACCTTGAAGTACATGCGCTCACACGTGTTTAGAAGTGTGTTTATCACTCACTCTCAAGGTGTATATTGGAAAAGGTGTATGCTCTCATATCATGCAACATGCAAAGTTTACCATATGCTTGCTCAAAGTCTAATCCCTCCTCTACTTGATGTGATTAAAATCAAAAATCCGAAAGGTCTTTATTTTAGGTTATAATGTAGGCTCTTTGGTAAGGTGAGGAAATATGGCTAAAAAGTGACTAAACCCAAACATAGCAAAAGTGATCAATTTCTACTACATCAAACTTAGCACCCCACCAACAATTCGAATCTCAGTAAATTCTAGACTTTGTCTAAATTTCTTCTCACTTCCCAAATTCCTTTGATTTTTTTTTTTCTTTTCTTTTCAGTTTTTTTTTTTTACATCCTTTCTTTCTTTCTTTCTTTTTTTTTTATGCACAACCGAATATCTCATTCAAACCACAGATGTCTATGCACTTTTCACAAGTAAGCACACTACTTTTCTTTCTACCTTATCTCTCCAACTCTTTTCACAAAATATAAACTAAAATTCACCAAGAGTGTATGGATATTCCCCTTTATTTAGCTTCCAAAGAAAAAGGCTTTAAAGGCTCAAAGTGGCTAGCTAGGGAAAAATATTTTGAATAAGGTCATAAATTTGGATATATAAAGTAGCTAAGAAGGATGGCCTAACGTCCTCTTTTATCATTTAAACACTATGTAGACTTAGGCAGACTAGGAGCAAGTTCTAGAAACAAATACATGAATGCAGATAAATCACACAAGAAAGAAATTTATAGCTCAAGTCTCACAAGGTATAAGCATGATTCAAGGCAAACAAGCAATTCATTAATTGTGCACATTTTCACTAAACCTTCAAATCAATGCATCAAGTCAACTCAACCAACACATAAAAGAAACTTTTTATCATAGGCAACTCGGTCTGATGTCCCTAAACATGAGTATTTCTAAGTTTTCTATGTTATGCTCATGACAAGATTCACCTCGGGTTTACTAAAATAAAAATAAAAAACTAACAAAAACAACTAAACTCACGGTCCACCACTTCATCCCCTCAAACTTATTCAAAACTACGTTAAGAATAAGTTTGAAAAGTCGGTAGGGACGTGAGTAAACTAAAAATAAAAAAAAATAAGAAAAAAAAAAATGATACCAATGTTGGGTTGCCTCCCAACAAGCGCTTGGTTAACGTCTTTAGCTTGACGTTCTTTGAAACTCAAAAGTTAGCCCCCATTCTCGGGACTTCCTTTGGGATGCCTTTTGTACCTACAATTTCGTAATGTGAGTATAGTATGAAGAAAATTGTAGTACAATGCGTAACATGTGGCAATCCCCCAAACTTTAATCATACCAAGGCATAAAATATGCAAATCAAATTATCTACCTTAACATGATCATTTTTCATCCTCCGTAATATTCTTTATCCCCCAATTAAATGCAAAAATTTTCAACAATAGACCAAGATCACGCAAAACAATTTAAGCTCTTAAAAACACAATTCATGCAAGAACAATAGCCTCGCAATGCTATGAACATGAACTATATATATCAACAATCAAACCAAAGTGATATTCAATTTTCACCCACAAAGATCAAATATACTCAATCACACCAACAATAATTAATTCCAACAATCCAAAACATACAAATTCATCATTGCTCATCAAACTCCAACTCAAACTACCAATACATATCAACAACAAAGTCATTCAATGAAAGAATTCAAGTTCAAAGCTCAGAAATTAAAAGAGAATGTACCTTGTGTTGATTGACAACTAAGCACATGAATAATCGGTAGAGTCCAAAGAATTTGATTAAATGATGTGAATTTGAAGTGTGTGTGGGAGAATTATGTAGAGAAAATAAAATAAAAATAGAGGGAAGGAGGTTCTAGTATATTTTTTTTTCTTATTAAAAAGGAAAAAAGATATACTTATAAACATTTACGTAGACGAACTAATAACTAAAACAAAAACAACAAAAAAAAGGTATAAAAAAAGAATTATAAAAAAGAAACGTACTGAAAGGAAAAAAAAAAGTAACTAGCTCAGTTCCACAATAAAAAAAAACGCATGAACTTTTTTACCTCATCCGAGCTCGACGGAGCTTGGAGCTTCGAATAATTCATTGTTGTGCTCCGTGCTCTCCGCAGTGCTCTCCTTTGATTGTAGCCCTCGCAAAACAAAGAAAAAAATTAAAATAAAACTATACAAAATATTACACTCTAAATTAGTATTATCAACCGTTTTACAATATCAGCTTAAAGCAATAATATTCCCCGGCAACGGCGCCAAAAACTTGATTCACTATTTATTAGCACTAAAAATACCTGCAAGCATATAAGGTAGATCTAGTATAGCTAAAGGTCAGTACCGGGATATCGAACACAGGGAATAAGATTGCAACTGACTACCATATACTAAGCATCACATACTATCTAGAGACACAGAGGTTTTGGTTTTGGATTTATTAAACTAGACATAAAATAAATAAACAAATAACAAGAAGCATAAAAACATATGATACAAAGCAGACTAATGATGTAGAATTTTAGGATCCAAAACACAATCGACCTCCTTGAATTACGGTCTCTAGAGTTATTAAGTAGGTCACTTAACTAGATTAAACCCCCTCCCGAGGTGAGAAATCCGTAGATTAGGTGTAATAATTGAAGTACCTAACTCCTAAAAGATCGTTAAGACCAATGATCTCACGTGAAACCTCAACTCTCCCGAGTTCTATTGAATTAAAGTGTGAATTATCCCTCGTCCAAGTCAATTATTTCGTCTCCCGAGTAGTCTAATCAACTCTAGCATGTATTCAAAAGGTAGCTAATCAATTGAATATAGAAGGCACAAGGATAAATCAAATAACTGCAAGAGCTAACAAGGAAAATCAATTGAATATCTTCACCAAAAAAATCCACAAAAGATGTTCTACTCATAGACAAGTAAAAACTACAAATAAATTACGAGACATGAAAGAAATTGATAAAACCCAAGGTTGAATCTTCAATCTTCAGTCTTCTCTTGCCTGGATCTGCAGAGCTCCGCTCCAATGGAAGATGGATGAATTAAATGTGGAAGATGGAATGGAAGAATCTATAGAGGGGGAAGGATTGGAGGCTCTGAGATCAAAATTAAAATTAGGTTTAGAGGTATTTATAGGCTGGAAAAAGGTTAATTTTCGTGACCTTCAAGATATGGGAGAGATTTGGCTTCACAATATAATAATTTATTTTCTTCCGTGAATTTCCGCCTAAATTCCCGCCAGCTTTGACTGCACTGCGCAACGTATGTAGAATAGTCATAACTTTCTTCACAGAACTCCGATTGAGACGTGCGAGATATCCACACGAAGCTCTTTCAAAGAGGAAGAGAATGCTTACTATTATGCCATAAAAATAGACTAAGAATGACCTCATTTCAAATACGGATGTCATTTTTAGATCATTTTAGATCATGCTTACTATTATGCCATAAAAATAGACTAAGAATGACCTCATTTATCTATACAGGTACAGTGGTAGAGAATGTTGATGCAACTTAATTACAAGAAAGTGAAGATCGACGTTGAAAAGATGATAGCAAACTACAGATCTTAAGCGATGGTTATGTCATAACTTAAAAGACTGAAACTCTGTTTCGTTTTTATTGTTTACCACTGTTTTAAATTAAGAATGTTTAAACAAATTAGTTTTACATGTTTTGATGATGTTTTAGAAATGACATCAGATGTTATTTTTTCTTCAATTTATATATGAAAACGACTCATTTTTTAGTGCCTAACAAGCTCTTGTTATTTCATATTGTATGCGTATTATGGTCATGTTAGCAAAAAAAAAAAAGAGATACGTAAAAATAATCAAACATGCAATGTTTGTGTGTGTTGTGCTAATAATGAATATTTAATAAGTCAGTATGAGGACACCCGGGATCAACTTATGTCATAGAAAATGCAACTTAGAGTCATTGTGAGAATTACTCCACAATGTCATACTGGTGCCAATTTGTGTCATACTAATAGAATATCCGAGCATAAGAGCGGCATAACTAATTCATAATAGAGCATAATAAGGGTATAAACGTGTCATAACAATTAAATGAAGAGTACTTAGTTCTACGATGATAGTTCTTAAAAATGAATAGATTTTCTGAAAAATCAATAATCAAGATTGGAGGTGAATAGAAAAATTACCAATCGAGTGATGAAGGAGAAGAAATCGAATGGCAATTTGGTGTAGAAAATAAAAAATATTTTATGGAGTATTGCGTTCACTAATAAGTTTTCAGAAATTAAATGAGTTTAGATTGAAGATCAATGAGATAGAAAAATTACTTGCCGCTGGAGCCTGGAGTGATGAAGGATATGAAGTTGAACCAAACTCTGGTGTAAAAATAATCACGCAGATATAGAAGGAGAGAATGAAATCTTAATGGAAATAAGACTAATGCATGATTATAGGAATTACCATTACAAGAGAGGTGACAAAATATCAATTATAGCCTTAAGCGATTTACACTTAATTAAAAATAGAAAAATAATCAAATTAATGGAGCCATTAGATCACGTGATCAGATAATGAAGTCGCCAAATCCAAGGGCCTATAATTGGTCTGTATTTCTTTATCAAGATGCATTCTTGTTTGGATCAAAATCCTACATCCCTATATATATATATATATATATATATATATATAGGGGTGCGTTAGGCTCCTTTGCACCCTAAGTGTCCTATTTCCTTCTTAATCTCAGCCCTTGGATATATATATATATATATATATATATAGGATCATGATCAATTGAGATTATTTAGGCTAATTGAGAAATGAGATGCAATATCAGCCACTCATTTTTATTAAATGAGTGGTCCAGATTTTGCCACACAATAAATATTTTTAGATTAATTTAATATGAAAGGACATAATAGTAATTTTATGCTTATTTGCCAATCTCTCACGCAAGGCGGCGGAGTTCTAAATCCAGATCCAATTTCGTCGGAGCTGGTCACGATTCGCCTTCGCCGCGGTGGTGAAATCGTCTCCATCGGTAAGTTTGCGCGGTCGCTGCTCGGCGCGTGCGGCAACGGCGGCGATAATCGCGGCATCGAGGTCGGGTGAGAGGTCTGCGAGGGATCGGCTGATTTTGTGCAGAAAATTCGACTGAATCCGGCGGGATCGTCGATTGCGGTGGTGAGGGAACTGCCTTTCTCTCTCTGTAAATTAATTTTCGTGGTGAGCATCTGGTGAGTGGAATGTAGCGGATTGGATAATACGAAACGATCTAACCTCTCGTTTCGTAGTTATAAAATTCTCACTTTTCCGAGTTCAAGTTTGAATCGTGATTGTTGAATTGCTGGTGCATTTTTGTAGCTGTTGAAGGAGAAGGCGTGGGAGCTCGATTTTGTTCAGAGAATCGTGGAATTGTTTTTGTACTCTGATTGGATTTCTGATACGAATTTTTTGACTCCAGAGGTTTCGATTAATTGTGCTCTTCTGTGTTGTTTTTTCTTCCGTTTCCGGAAATTAATCTGGATTTTTTGTTCGACAGGTAGTGCTGGAGATATATGATTATTATCCTGGTTCAGAAGATCTGAATTGGAAGTTGTGATTTATTGTTCTTTCATCGTCAATCGGGACGTGCGTGGCGGAATTACTGTGTTTAGACATATAATTTCAGCAAATATGATTCTCTGTTCACCGCTTCTGAGACGATGATATGAATGCTTCGCTTCGAAATCCAGATTTCGTTAGGTAATTTGATTCTTCGTTATAAGATGACGAGCGTTGAATTTTCTCCCTAACTGATGAAATTGTTTGCCCTCGCAATTGCAGATTTGGATGGTTCTGTTAGCTGATTTATCTAATTTCCGGAAGCAGAAGGAAAATCTGGATTGTATGAGGAAGAACAAAGTACAGTGAACAGAATTGAAGTTCGCCGGTAACGCAAATATTGTTTTTCAAAAAATTGTTTTCTCATGATTTCTGTTTCGATCTTTACCACAGAGTTCCCTAAAATATTATTGTTGACATAAATTATATAAGTTGTTGACATGAAAATGTTTATTTTTGACATGAATTATATAGCTCGTTGACATAATAACTTTTGTTATTGACATGAATTATATAAGTCGTTGGCATAAATTTTATGAAAATT
Organism: Salvia hispanica; assembly: GCF_023119035.1. NCBI lineage: Eukaryota > Viridiplantae > Streptophyta > Magnoliopsida > Lamiales > Lamiaceae > Salvia > Salvia hispanica. The sequence continues at coordinate 15,207,407 of NC_062969.1, forward strand.
GTTGTTGACATAAATTATATGTAAAACATTGTTGTTGACATGAATTATATGTAAAACGTTATTGTTGACATAAATAATATACGTTGTTGACATGAAAATATTTGTCGTTGACATTAATTATTTGTGAAATGTTATTGTTGACATAATAGTTGACATAAATAAAGTTTGTTGTTGACATCGTAGTTCACATAAATAAAGTTTGTTGTTGACATCGCAGTTGACATAAATAATGTTTGTTATTGACATTTGTCGTTGACATTAATTATAAGTGTTATTTTTTAGTTGTTGACATTTTAATACGAGTTGTTGACATTCGATAATCTCGGTATTGAAATGCTCTCGGTAAGGTGAGTGACGGATCGCGTAGAAGAGCACTTGGAGCTTTGACCATTGAAATGCTCTGTTCCAGTTCCCTTGCTGCCTCCCTTTGCAACTGGGCCTTCTTCGGCTTCAGTCTGTCCAGATTCACAAGGCACGTAAGTAGCTAGTAACACCGTGTTTATCTTTGATATCTTTGTTGCTATTCTGTGCTGTTGTTTGGTGTGTTACTGGAATTGCTTTGAAGTGATATGAAGTAAAATGAGTTAAAATAACTACAATTGATCACTAGTTAATTGATGAGGAAATTATTGAATCTCGCTTTGGCAAAGGAGTTAGATAATAGAGTATATTATTGATGAATGTAACTGATTTACGTAGGTGAGGTAAGAGAAGCGTATGATAGGGTAGGATTTGAAGTGGTTACTGTTCGAATTACTGATTGCCTTTTTAATTCGAAATTTGTGAATTCATTTGTTAATTCTGTGGATTCGATTTTTCTAAAATCGAAAGCAAATTACAATTAATTTGTGAAATATATGGATGCAGCTTTTAATTCGATTGTGTTGCTGGAATTTTTGAGTTGTGTAGATAAGGTGTTTGTGATATTGCCTAAAATATTATTGTTGACATAAATTATATAAGTTGTTGACATGAAGATGTTTATTTTTGACATGAATTATATAGCTCGTTGACATAATAACGTTTGTTGTTGACATAAATTATATAGGTCGTTGGCATAAATTTTATGAAAAATGTTGTTGACATAAATTATATGTAAAACATTGTTGTTGACATGAATTATATGTAAAACGTTGTTGTTGACATAAATAATATAGGTCGTTGACATGAAAATATTTGTTATTGACATTAATTATTCGTAAAATGTTGTTGTTGACATAATAGTTGACATAAATAACGTTTGTTGTTGACATCGTAGTTTACATGAATAATGTTTGTTGTTGACATCATAGTTGACATGAATAATATTTGTTGTTGACATCGTAGTTGATATGTGAATTATAAGTGTTATTTTTTAGCTGTTGACATTTTAATACGAGTTGTTAACATTCGATATTCTCGGTATTGATATGTGAATTATAAGTGTTATTTTGTTAGTTGTTGACATTTTAATACGAGTTGTTGACATTCGATATTCTCGCTATTGATATGTGAATTATAAGTGTTATTTTGTTAGTTGTTGACATTTTAATACGAGTTGTTGACATTCGATATTCACGGTATTAATATGTGAATTATAAGTGTTATTTTTTAGTTGTTGACATTTTAATACGAGTTGTTGACATTCGATATTCTCGCTATTGATATGTGAATTATAAGTGTTATTTTTTAGTTGTTGACATTTTAATACGAGTTGTTGACATTCGATATTCTCGGTATTGATATGTGAATTGTAAGTGTTATTTTTTAGTTGTTGACATTTTAATACGAGTTGTTGACATTCGATATTCTCGGTATTGATATGTGAATTGTAAGTGTTATTTGTTAGTTGTTGACATTTTATTACGAGTTGTTGACATTCGATATTCTCGGTATTGATATGTGAATAGTAAGTGTTATTTGTTAGTTGTTGACATTTTATTACGAGTTGTTGACATTCGATATTCTCGGTATTGATATGTGAATTGTAAGTGTTATTTTTTAGTTGTTGACATTTTCATACGAGTTGTTGACATTCGATATTCTCGGTATTGATATGTGAATTGTAAGTGTTATTTGTTAGTTGTTGACATTTTATTACGAGTTGTTGACATTCGATATTCTCGGTATTGATATGTGAATTGTAAGTGTTATTTTTTAGTTGTTGACATTTTCATACGAGTTGTTGACATTCGATATTCTCGGTATTGATATGTGAATTGTAAGTGTTATTTGTTAGTTGTTGACATTTTATTACGAGTTGTTGACATTCGATATTCTCGGTATTGATATGTGAATTGTAAGTGTTATTTTTTAGTTGTTGACATTTTAATACGAGTTGTTGACATTCGATATTCTCGGTATTGATATGTGAATTGTAAGTGTTATTTTTTAGTTGTTGACATTTTCATACGAGTTGTTGACATTCGATATTCTCGGTATTGATATGTGAATTGTAAGTGTTATTTGTTAGTTGTTGACATTTTCATACGAGTTGTTGACATTCGATATTTTCGGTATTGATATGTGAATAGTAAGTGTTATTTGTTAGTTGTTGACATTTGCATACGAGTTGTTGACATTCGATAATCTCGGTATTGATATATGAATTGTAAGCGTTATTTGTTAGTTGTTGACATTTTAATAAGTGTTATTTTATTGAATGTTGAAGATTTGAAGATTTGAAGATTTGAAGAATGTTGAAGATTTGAAGATTTGAAGATTCGAAGATTTGAAGAATGTTGAAGATTTGAAGATTTGAATGTTGAAGATTTGATGATTTGAAGATATGAATGTTGAAGATTTGAAGATTTGAATGTTGAAGAGATTTGAAGAATGTTGAAGATTTGAAGATAAGAATGTTGAAGATTTGAAGATTTGAAGATATGAATGTTGAAGATTTGAAGATATGAATGTTGAATGTTGAAGATTTGAAGATTTGAATGTTGAAGATTTGAAGATTTGAAGATTTGAAGACTTTGCAGCTAGAGTTTTAGAGAGAATTTTAGAAAATGTTTTCAAACACAATTTAATGAAAAGACAATTATACCCCCTTGTTGACATAATGTGGTATTTGTTGACATTTTGTTAATCTTGTGGATTAGTGGCCCATATTGCATCTCATTTCTCAATTTAACTAAATAATCTCAACCTAACAAGACCCTATATATATATATATATAACAAGACCCTATATATATATATATATATATATATATATATATATATATATATAGGGTCTTGTTAGGTTGAGATTTTTGGGCCTAATTGAGAATTGAGATGCAATCTCAGCCACTCATTCACAATTTTCGCCCAATGTCAACTACTGTGACATTATGTCAACTAGGGGGCAAAATTGTCATTTTCACGCGATGTCAACTACAAAGCCTTTATGTTAACTATAATGTCAACAACAACGTTATTTATGTCAACAGTAACATTTTACAAATAATTAATGTCAACAGCAATAGTTGACATAAATTATATATGTAGTTGACATTATAGGTGTGTAGTTGACATGGATTGTACACATAGTTGACATGGAATGTACATTGTTGACATTATATGTGTGTAGTTGACATGAATTGTATATGTAGTTGAGATTATATGTGTGTAGTTGACATGAATTGTATATGTAGTTGACATAGATTATATATGCAATTGACATTATATGTGCGTAGTTGACATTAAAAAAGAAAGATAGTTAAATCTTGAATCTGACTCTTAACTAATTCTCAATTGGGAAATATCACCAAACACCTGGAGTGTATTATGATTAAGCTTGTATTTCTCTAACAAATTGCGTGAATCATAAACTGAATTGCATCAAATTGCATCAAATTGTATTTCTCCATCAAATCACAAACAGGAATGGGAAGTAATCGAGACAGTAATCAACAGCGCCCGGGCGGCGCCGGCAAGGGGCTGATGGCTCCGGCGGATTTGACGATGACGACGAATGGGAGGGGAGAAGTTGCTTGAACTCGAACTCTGAAATGCTACTCCATATCGGCACCACCAGATTCTGAGCTCCTTCGATCATCAAATCAATTGGTTCCAGTAAGCTGCAAAACAAACAGTACCAAATTAAGCTAGGGCTCAAAATTGAAATTGGATCCCAAATTCAAATTCAAATTGGATTCAGCCGAATTTTCTCCACAAAATCAGCCGATCCCTCACAGACCTCACACCCGACCTCGATGCTGCGATTATCGCCGCCGTTGCCGCACGCACCGAGCAGCGACCGCGCCGACTTCACCGAAGGAGACGATTTCACCACCGCGGCGAAAGCGAATCGCAACCAGCCATTCTCGACGGCGTCAGTGACAAGAGAGGGGTGCTCCGACTAGCTGAACACGTGGGCGCGCCGAAAGAGATAATTGTTGGCTTTCCCCGCCGCGTCGAGGTGGTGGTGGTGAGGGCTGAAGCCTAGCTATGTGGTTTTGCAGATTAATTTCTCAATCATTCCTGAAATTACCATTCTGCCCTTTCAAAATAAATTAATCTAAAAATATATTTTGTGTGGAAAAATCTGGACCACTCATTTAATAAAAATGAGTGGCTGATATTGCATCTCATTTCACAATTACCCTAAAAAATCTCAATTGATCATGGACCTATATATAATATATATATATATAGGGAGAGCAGTAGGGCGCATCCTTAATTAGAGTGCTAACGGACATCCAATCACATGCTGCCATGTGGCACGAAAAATGCAATTTTGTAAACAGAAAAATGCAATACACATTTATCAAGTTGTACATGCATTTCCACAGATTGCATTTTAGTTATAGGCAAATTGCACTTTATATTGTTAAGTTTTGCATTTTCACATAAATTGCATTTTATATTGTTAAGTTTTGCATTTTCACATATATAAGTGCAATCCGTCTAGATATAAAATGCAAATTAAACAGTCAATATCTAAAATGCAAAACTCAACAATAAAAAATGCAATTTGCATATAACAAAAATGCAATCTGTCGAAATTCATTTATAGCTTCTACAAATGCATATTGCATTTTTCTATATATAATATTGCATTTTTCGTGCCACGTGGCAGCACGTGATTGGATGTACGTTAGCACTTTAAAATTAGTTAGCATATTAGTACATCCCTATATATATATATATATATAGGGGTGCACTAGGGTGCCACTATAGTTAAAATAACATCATACCACCAATATAGTCCATTAGATCTCATTTATGGACGCCTAGGATTAAGTTTCGTGAAAAAACACGGGTTTGCAGTCTACTGTATTAGATATTGCAGTCTACTGTATTAGATATTGCAGTCGTGGTAAACTGCAATATTGTTGTGGTAAGACTGCAATATTCAATGAACAACACTGCAATCTGGTAACGTAAAATTAGAAATTTCCTATTTTACCCCTCCGTGTTTTTACACGTGGCAGCATGACAAGCACACGATTTTCAGATCCAATGGCCTAAAATGGTGGTATGGTGTTACAATAAAGAGGGTTGTCATCTTAGTACATCCCTATATATATATATATATATATATATATATATATATATATATATATATGTGGGTGCATTAAAATAACAACACTCTTAAAATGACACTGTGACACTATCACGCTAGACCGCAATCTATAGATTGCAGTCTAGCGTATTGGATATTGCAGTCGGGAAAAATTGCAGTCTAGTGTATTGGATATTGCAGTCCGTGAAAATTTACCCTTGAGCAATTTTTATGATTGCCACATGGCAGCTTATTATTCGTCCACATGTACAAATGATTGGCTAGGAATGGTGGTATGGTGTTACTTTAAGAGGTGTTGTCATTTTAACACAATCCTATATATATATATATATATATATATATAGAGTTGTGATCAATGTCGAACCAATTTTAAAGACCGAACTAGAGACCAAATCTGGGCCATTAGATCTAGTTTTTTTGATGAGATGTGCTGCTGTGAAAATTTTTTCGGCTTCATTACAAGCCCATTTTACTTCATTATATAGGTTTATTACTTCATTCTGTACGTAATACCTTGAAACTACAACATGTTTTTACTTGCTTCCAATAGGTTTTGAAATGATTCAACATATGCTTCATTCAAATTCATTGACGTGGGTTTTTGCTTGATTAACATTTAAAAATGCAATTTATTCAAGTGAGTTTATTACTTCATTCATAAACGTTATTACTTCATTGGATAAGATTTTTACTTCATTCCCGTAGGACTTCAAATGCTTCTACACATACTTCATTCCAATAATTTATTACATTATTCCATGTGTTTATTAAACCATATTAGCACCATGGCGTTGGTGATAGATATTGTAGAGAGAAAGAACGGCACGCGACGGCGAAACCACATTTACGTACTGGAATGAAGTAAAAACCTACTGGAATGAAGTAAAAACCTACTAAAATGAAGTAAAAACCTACTAGAATGAAGTAATATATTCTGGAACGAAGTTAAATCTTCGTAACATGTTAGTATGACTTATTTACCTTCAGATGAATTAAAATAGGCTCGTGATGAAGGTGAAAATAATTTATAAATTTCTGTATCTT
>NC_062969.1:15214040-15244827 GCF_023119035.1 Salvia hispanica
TTGCACTGTTTTAAGGCCATTATTTGGTCCGTTTTTGTTATCCAAATCACTCTACATGTCCATTATTTGCATATTCTATACATTTTGGTATTTTGACGTGTTTTGTGAGAAATGTGCATATTTGAGCCGAAAAGGGGAGTAAAAACGCATAGTCTGGAAATCTGGAGTCAGACGGCGACCAGCGACCGCCGCGAAGTTGTACGGCGACCGCCGGCGCCCGGCGGTCAGAGCTATGTGGCGGCCCGCCTCGGAAATTTACGCTAGGAGAAGAGTCTCGCCCGGCGACCGCCGGAGGACATGTGGCGGTCCGCCACCGAAGGGTCAGAGTCTCTGGACTCCAACGCGGCGACCGCCGGCCAAGGTGCGGCGGCCCGCCGGAGAAAGGCGGCGAATCCGACCAGCCCTAGATTTGCTCCAAGATTTACCAAATTTTGAAGATCTTTTCCTTCTATGATGAGGAATAATCTTCCCCTATAAATAGGACCTCAAGCTTCATCAAAAAAGAGTTTTTTCACACAACAAGAACACATTCATAGAGATCAAAAGCTAGAGTACTTCAATTGTGCAAGGAGTTGGAGAAGGATTTCAAGAACATCAAGAACGACAAGGATTCAACCTACGGGTTTTATTTGCTTTAGTTTTATGTTCAAATTGCTTTCCCTTCAATCTATGTTTTTAGTTTATTCAGTCATGTGTAACTAAACTCATAGGATTCTAGGGATGTGTTAGTAGCAACTTTGGTTATACAATTCCGTTTTCTATTTAATATCCGTTTTGTTTTTACTTTGTTTCTTCCCTAAGTTAATCATGATGCTTCATAATTGAGTGACAAAATTATGTATGATTCAATACAACTTGCTTCATAACTGTGACAGAGTTCTAGCGAGTTAGATCCACTTAGTAGACACTACAGTTAATTGAGAGTGAGGACTTTTCAAGGGTCTTAAGAGCTTTTTGGAGTTACGTGTTAGGATTGACAACCCTAATGTTAGTAATAAACGTTTATATCGCATGAGCATAAGCTAGGTGACTCGTCCTTTCAAAGTATTAACTGTGCTAGGGTATTGTAGTTTGGAATTTGTATAACCATAAAAGTGAAAGCACATCCCTGGAATTCCCCTTATCTCTATACTTTTCTCTCCGTGATTTGCTTGCATTTAGTTGTTTACTGTTTTTAATATTTACTGTTTTCAAAAGTTTCCAAAATTCTTGTTTCTCCAGATAGTAATTGAGTTCTAGTAGAAGATAGACACTTTGTGTACATCTTCCCCGTGTTCGATACCCGGTACTAACCTTTTGCTATACTATACCTACTCTGTATACTTGCAGGTATTTATAGTGCAAATAAAAAGTGCATCAACAGCCACTCGGCCCATGCCCCCACTCCTCGGGGAGTACGGAGATCAGCTGGTGGATGCCATCGAGCTCAGTAGCGCCGCCGTACTGGTGGGTCCTCTCCCACAGCTGGTAAAACCTGCTCACGATCGGTACTATGCTCTCTCCTATGTACGGTCGATAAGCTCTGAACTCGCGGAGTGCATACTCTGCGCAACTCTCATAAATACTCAACGGGAGTCTAGTGGGATCACGTCCATCCATCTACACAAAGGGTACGTCACAGGTCAGAAGGAGGTACTCAAACAAAAACGTAGCGTAAGATCGATAAATGAGGGTCTAAGTCAAAGGAGTCCTCAACTAGAGCCACTATACTGTGTGATCTAACGTCAACAAACTAAGTTCACACCTCAAATCTAACGTTTCTAAAGGTTCTCGCGAAATGTGATGGAATCGATACTCTCTTTCGGATCTAATCGAGTGGCATAGCCACAGTGAGAATCTATCTTGTGCTATTCCCTTATAGCATCGTTCCTCATTTCCCTTTTCAACATTTGCCCCTCTTGTGCTCTCGTGCACTGGGCGTTGGCTCTTCTGGCGCAAAAAGTCGTGTCACCGCAGATCACGCCTTCGTGCCTAACTTGGACTAGCATCGTCTCAAAATTGTTGCTTAGGAAAGCAATTATAGGATTTATAGTTCATCCTTTGTAGTCTCATTTTGAGCTACATTCTTCTAGGAAACTCTTTTTCACACTATGTTCCTTCATTCTCGACTGGGATTATCTCTGGTCACTCTTGCATCGGTTATCTCAAAATTTCACTTCTTTACTTCCAACTTGGTTGAACGTCATGGAGATGATCGAGTCGATTACTTGGAATGATCTAGTGAACAAGTCTAGATCTTGACTGAAGAAAGTTTGGATCTCAGAGCATGAAAGAAACCGAGTGGCTCTGATACCACTCTGTCACGACCGCACTTTGCTAAGGATAGCGAAAGCGGGTAAATCGCGACTAATGGGGGGGATTAAAGAAATGGGGAAAGAAAAGGGGAAAGAACTTATGAATATGCCCGAAGGCCAAGTCGATCATATCATAGAATAGAAGTCAAATGTACCATTACATGGTCTTAGAACTAGAATAAACATTTCATCAATAAATCAGAGTTCGAAGGTGAGATTCTAAGATGTCTCACTTCACAAAAGAGCAGCGGAATAAGTCCATACTAGACGACTTCGTGTATGAAGACACGAATCGTGAAATGATCCACTGGATTATTTAGTAGCATCGACTCCGATCATTTCTCCATCCTCTTGACGTTCAACCTGCACATTTATAAATACATGCAGGGCTGAGTACAGGAGTACTCAATGGACACATGCCGAAAACAAAACATACAATATATAGTTGTCATCCATGTACAGTATCGCACGAGGGTTTTTCTTAAAAGGCCCGAGCATACTAAATTATCTTGTGATCTTAAAAGTCCGACTGCAGTCTAAGTTCTTTTGGATCCTCGCCTTATCTGAGAATCGTGTACCGTGAAGGTGGCCACCTTCAGCGGACACATCGCCGGCCAACCGCTGATGGCTCACGGCTCTCGTGCACGTTATTCCGAACAGGATTTGCGGTCCTATTGGGAACCGAATTCGTTAAACTCGGGCTGGCATCGCCAAAACCCGCGGGCTATTACCCCAACAGATAGGCCTCAAAACAAACATTTTATGGCATGACAACAACTTTAAAACAATCACTGCTTTATTTTGAGAAAAGATGATTATTCATAATTTCACAAATATTTGCTTTATATCCACACTATAGTGCTGGATATTAAAAGAAAGCCCACCTGATATGCTTATGTCTCAACTCAATTACTCGCTTTGGCCTCACTCGCCCTCGAGCAATTTATCCCTTGAAAATAAATAGCGTAGCACGCTAATTAATACTTGAATAATTTCTCTTTAGAAAGAATGCATGCATCCTATTGGATAGCACCTATATCTCAGTCTCGGCTTATAGGATTGTTCTTAATCCTACCTCAGCTTCACTACTCTGCAGAGTTTACTTATTATCTTTATTAACTTTGGAGAAATTCTATTTTCTCTAAGCAAATACTCGGCCCTTAATTACAAGAATAGGAAATTCTTGGAAAGTCTCTTCTAAAATTCTTTTCCTCGGATTTTTCTTAAGGCCGCCCATGGCGTCGCGGGGCGACGCCGGTCGGCTTTCGCGTCCCCACTTTACTTCTTTATTTTCCCGGAGTCTAAATAAATTATTTGGAGATTTATTCCTCGGCTTTTGAGCTCCAACTCAAATATCCTTAATTTAATTCCAACTTCTCATAATTAAATCCTTGGCCCAATTTACTAATTAAATGCTAGAGCCCAACACTCCCTACTAGCTTAGGATGGCCCAATTGCTTGATTTAATTATTAGGGCCCAATCCTCTTATTATTTAAAGGTCCAACAAGTAAAAAAATTAGAGTGGCCCACTTCAAAATTTAGAAATGGGGCAGCCCATATTATACTCCCTCACCCATCGACACATCTCCCTCTCTCTCAAAAAATATCCCAATTTCACTTCATTCTCAAAACCCCTTCTTCACAGAGTATCAAGGCAGCGGCGCTTACGCCCTCCTTCCTCGCCACCTCTCCGGCGAATCGCCATCTCCGGCGTCGCCGGAGCTCTCTCTTCCTTCCCCTGCAACCAATTCTCTTTTCCTCTCTTAGTTCCAAAACAAATCCCTAAATTGAAGAGTAGAGACGCAGCGTCTTCTTCTTCTTCCTCACGACTATCCGCCGCTAAATTGGCTCGCCGGCGGTTGCCGCTTCCGGCGAATCCGCCGCCGCCGTTCCCTCCTTCAAGTTTCCTCTCTCCGTCGAGCTTTCTCCCGACAAACTTTCCTCGCCCGACGAAATCACCGATTGGGGAAAGGGCGTCGCCTTTCTCCCTTCGTCTTCTCCGGTGTGTCTATGACCGAAGCGTCTTACTTCGTCTCCGGCTGCTCGACGAGCAGACCCGCCACCATTCTTCGCCGTACGTTGCTGCCTCTTTCGCGTGGCAGCCGCGATACTTACCGGAGGCTGACGCCCCCGCTTCCTCCGGTAGGCGCTCTTCCTCTTCTCGGCGAGCCAGCAGTGGAGAGGAGACATCGCCTCCTTCGCGCCAGCCTCCATCGCCGCCGATTTCTTCGCCGTCAGCCTCGTCGAGCAAGGCTGCTGTCTACGCTGCCTCGGTCGCATCGACGCTTGCTCGACGCCGAACAGCCCCTTACTCTCAAGCTAAGTCTCCTCCCCCCTTACTCCTTTCAAAGCTTGGTCTTTTAAAGCTTTATGTTCTTGGGCAGATTGTTATTACTGCTTTATCACTTGATGTGGGAAGTCTTAGTTGCATTGAGAGGGATTTGTGATATGAGAAGGAATGTAGCTACTGGAATTGGTCTTTAGCTATTGTATTAGAGTTCTAATTTTTCAATCGGGGCACTTAGCTTACTGTATTGAGAACTTGAGGGTTCTGCTATTGTTCCATACTTGGTTGTGAGAATCCTATGGAAATTCTAAGTTCTTGTGCTATCTACTGAGCTAGCTCTACATGATGCAAAGGGTGTTGAGGGAATTACCTCACTTGGTGAATCCTTGATTCTTGGCTGCCACCTCCTTCTCTCTGCCACCGCCTCTCCTTCGATACTTCTTAAAAATATTCAAACTTTGGGGTGCTTGAGCGTATGGGAGAGAAGTGGCGTTGGGTGGTTTATATAGCCATTTGCTTGGCTGTTTGTGATTGGAATCTTGGAGGCAAAGGCTCCTATTTTGGGGTTGCTAGTTCTTTCTCTTTCGAGCTTGATGATTGTGAGATTCTTGCCATTTTGGTGATTGTGGCTGATCTTCTTGGCTGATTTCTCGGCCTTGATCGACGGGGAGATGAGAGTTTGACTCATCTTCTACTTTGGGCTTGTGTAGGAGCTCTTTCTCCTGTGCCTTCTTTGTCTTGAATCTCTTTTGATGTTAGAAGAGATGGTGACCAAGATTGGCTTACCTCATGCTCTATCTTGTAGCTCTTCTAGCTGCACTATTCACCTACTTGCTCCATCTCTTATTTAGCTTGTGCTTCCCTCCCTCTTTACTTGTGTGTAAATTTATAACCCCAATTTGGTGTAAACTTTGTAGGTACATGGAGGCATTCTTGGAGCTTGTGGAGGGGAGCAAAATCAAGAATAAGAATGGGAGGGAAAGAAAGAAGATGCTCCTCTTGAGCCCATTTGGTTCTATCCCCAATTTAGTTTGCTTCCAAACTTGAGAATTAAGAAGTAGGATAGATAGTGTAGAATAGGTGCATGTTGATTTTATCACACTTGAAGGCATGTACTATTTCCATCATCCATGTATTTTATTCCTCAAGGTGTATCCACATTTCTCTAATGAAAGTATTTTATCCACTTTTATTCTTGAAACTTAAATTTTCCTTGCATTTTATTTCCTCCAACGAAGATACTTAAATTACTCCAAAGTCGAATACGACGAGGAATGTACGATTACACATCTTCTAAAAGAAATTAATTAAGCTAATAAATCCGATTTATCTCGAAAGAAAGGAACGAAATTCCGGGGCGTCACATTCCACCCTCCTTATAAGAAATTTCGTCCCGAAATTTGTGTAGCTCTACTCGAAAAGTTCGGGGTAACGTTCCTTCATCTTATCCTCCAACTCCCACGTGGCTTCTTCTTGCCCGTGGTGTTCCCACAGTACTTTCACCGAAGTGATCGCCTTATTCCTCAATTGTTGCACTTTTCTATCCAAAATTTTCTTTGGCTTTTCCTCATAGCTCAGATCCGGATTAATTATCATCTCTTCTTGGTGGATCACGTGCTTCGGATCGAACACATATTTTCTAAGCTGAGATACATGGAACACGTTGTGAACGTTTCCAAAGCTTGGCGGTAGCGCCAATCGATAAGCTACTAGTCCGACCACTTCCAAAATCTCATACGGTCCTATGTAGCGGGGTCGGAGTTTTCCCTTGACTCCAAATCTGGTGATCCCCTTCGAGGGTGATACATTCAAGAAAACCTTATCTCCTACAATAAACTGCAAATCCGTCCGTCGAAGATCTGCATAGGACTTCTGTCTGTCCTGAGCCTCTTTGATCCTCTCTCGGATGTTTCTGACAACTTCTATCATCTCTTCGTCCGCATCTGGGCCCAAAATCTTCCTTTCACCAACCTCGTCCCAATAGAGGGGTGATCTACACTTTCTTCCGTACAGAGCTTCGTACGGAGCCATATCAATCGTTGCCTGGTAGCTATTGTTATAGGCAAACTCTATTAGCGGCAATACTTGTTCCCAATTGCTCCCTCTATCGAGCACTACTGCCCTTAGCATGTCCTCTAGTGTTTGAATCGTTCTCTCCGACTGTCCGTCGGTCTGTGGATGAAAAGTTGTGCTAAAATTCAGCTGCGTCCCTAGCTCTTTCTGTAGGCTCTTCCAAAATCTGGACGTGAATTTAGCATCTTTGTCTAACGGTATGCCGTGCAGGCGAATGATCTCCTTCACACACAACTGGGCTAGCTTCTCCAACCCGTATGTGATAGGTATTGGTACAAAATGGGCGCTCTTAGTGAGACGATCCACTATCACCCAGATTGCAGTATTTCCTTTTTGAGTTTTCGGCAATCCCGTAACGAAATCCATAGCTATATGTTCCCATTTCCACTCGGGAATTTCCAACGCCTGCAACTTTCCATAAGGTCGCTGGTGTAGTGCCTTCACTTGTTGACAGGCAAGACACCTCTCAACGAAAGATGCTATATCTCTCTTCATACCGTCCCACCAGAACTTCTTCTTCAAGTCCTGATACATCTTTGTACTCCCTGGGTGGGCGGTGTATGGAGTATCGTGCGCCTCGCTCATTATCTCGTTTCTGAGCTCTTCCTGGTTCGGCACACACAATCTCCCTTCGAATGTGAGGGCGTTATCTGCCTCCTCCTGGTAGTTCTTTTGTTCGCCCGTTCTCACTTTTAGGCGCAACTTCTCTAGAGTTTCATCCCGTCTCTGGGCCTCGATGATTCTGCCTCTTAAATCGAGAATAACTACTAGAGTAAAAACTATGCCTTCTACAGTTTCGAGTGCTCGCACCATTTCTAAACTCATTCTGTCGAATTCTCGCAGCAATTCCTCTTCCTGAGTGAATAGGACTGCCACTTGGTGCTGAGTCTTCCGGCTCAACGCGTCTGCCACAACGTTGGCCTTGCCTGGGAGGTAATTTATGCCGCAGTCATCTCCTCTTGTGGTCCGTGAAAATTTCACACCTAACTCCATATAGGTGGTGTCTCCAAATCTTCAAGGCGTGGACCACTGCCGCCAGTTCTAGGTCGTGTGTTGGATAGTTAAGTTCATGTGGCCTGAGTTGCCGTGACGCATAAGCGATCACCTTCCCATTCTGCATCAACACACATCCAAGTCCGCTCTTGGAGGCATCCGTATACACAACGTAGTCCGTCCCTGGCTCTGGGACTGCTAGTACGGGTGCGCTGGTCAATTTCTCCTTTAACAGCTGAAAACTTGCCTCGCACTCAGGAGACCATGAGACCTTGGTTCCCTTCTTGAGTTGCTGAGTCATCGGCCGTGCAATCTTCGAGAATCCTTCAATGAATCTTCTATAGTAGCCGGCCAGTCCTAAGAAACTTCGGATCTCGTTGGGCGTAGTTGGTACTTTCCAATTTCGTACCGCCTCTACTTTTGCAGGGTCCACTCGGATCCCTTCCGCTGTCACAATATGTCCAAGAAAATTCACCTCATTGAGCCAAAATTCGCACTTGCTGAATTTGGCGTACAACTCCTCCGCCCGAAGCGTCTCTAGAGCAGTCCTTAAATGCTCCTCATGTTCCTTCCTATTCTTAGAGTATATCAGCACATCGTCGATAAAGACTAGGACAAACTTGTCGAGGTAAGGATGGAAAACGCGGTTCATCAGGTCCATGAACACTGCCGGTGCATTCGTTAGTCCAAACGGCACCACCGTAAACTCATAGTGACCATATCTGGTTCGGAAGGCCGTCTTGGGCACATCCGCTGGTTTAATCTTCAGCTGGTGGTATCCCGATTTCAGATCCATCTTGGAGAACACGCTAGCTCCTTTGAGCTGGTCAAACAAATCGTCGATCCTGGGTAAGGGATACTTGTTCTTGAGAGTCAGCTTGTTAAGCTCTCGGTAGTCCACACACATCCTCATGGTCCCGTCTTTCTTCTTGACGAACAGTACAGGTGCTCCCCATGGCGAGAAGCTGGGTCTGATGAATCCCAGGACCAGGAGTTCTTGCAGCTGTACCTTCAGTTCATCTAGTTCCTTTGGGGCCATTCGGTATGGTGCCTTTGATACTGGAGCAGATCCTGGTTCTAGATCTATAGTGAACTCCACTTGCCTGTCTGGCGGCAAACCCGGTAGTGTGTCAGGAAACACATCCGGAAATTCGCGAGCGATGTCGACTTCTTCCAATTTCCTTTCGTCTTTCTCCTCTTTGTTCAAGTAGACAAGGTATGCGGGGCATCCTTTCCCCATCAGCTTGTTGGCTTGCAACATCGAGATTACAGATTTTCGCGTTCCTAAAGAAATTCCGTGAAAGCGGGTAGCTTCACCTTCGGGGTTTCCAAAAGAAATTTGCCTCTCTTTGCAAAGGATCGTGGCATGGTTTTCAGCCAGCCAGTCCATTCCTAGTATTATGTCCACATCCCACATGATCATAACACTCAAGTTGTTCGCTACAATCTTAAGTTCACCCAGAGTGATTTCTAAGTTCGAGCAAGTACGAGAAATCTCTATACGACCTCCTACTGGGGAAACTACTTCCATTCTATGTTCTGACTCCTTAGTAGTGAGTTTCAAAGTAGTCACGCAATTTGCAGAAATAAACGAATGCGAAGCACCAGTATCAAACAGAAGCATAACAGGGGTATCGAAGAGCTTACCCATGCCCGCCAAGTTTCCCTGGTTCACCTCTGGCTGCTTCTGCCTCATTGCATAAGCTCGAGCCTGTGATGGGAGTTTTGGCCTCTGCTGCTGATTCCTCGGTGCCTGTCGTGGATTTGCTCCAGGTTGAACATTCATTGCGCGCAGTTGTGGGCGCTGAGCTGACGGGTGAGATTTTGCTCCCGTCCCTGAAGTCTTGCTTGGGCAGTATTTGGCAAAGTGCCCAGTCTTCCCGCAGTTGAAGCAACCATCCGTCCCTGACTTGCAAATGCCGCTGTGCAGTATGTTGCATTTGGGGCATTCGCGGGACTTTGGGGTATTCCCCTTGAATGACCCAGGGGTAGTTTTATATCCGCCACCTTGTGGCTTGCTCGGTCCATATCCTCCCCGCTTAGGCTCAGATTGGGCCTGCGGTCCTTCCCATTTCCTCTTGTCCCTGGATGCTTGGGACTGAGTTGGGGGTGGAGCATGATTCACAGCTGACCCGGTTTTCTCTCCCGGCATAGTTGCCTCAATGTCCAGTGCTCGTCCTAGAGCTTCAGTGTAGGACAGTCCTTCATGACTGGCCAGAGTCATCCTTATCTCGTACCTCAGACCGGTACAGAATTTCTCGGCCATCTTTTGGTCGGTGTCCACCTGATCTGGTGCGTACCGAGCCATCTCACAGAACATACGATCATAATCAGTCACTGACATCCGTCCTTGTTTCAGATGGTAGAATTCTACCTCCTTCTTCTTCCGGTAGCTCTTAGGGATGTACTTGCCATAGACCTCAGCTTTAAATTCCTCCCAAGTCATCTCCCTGAGTTGCTCCGGAGTCATGGTCTTCTTCCTTGCTTCCCACCAGAAGTCAGCAGGTCCAATCAGTTGAAAGGTCACGCAAGATAGACGCTCTTGGTTTGTCCAGTGCAGAAAGTTGAATATGCGCTCCAGTGCGCGTATCCAAGTTTCAGCAACAGTTGGGTCTCCTAACCCATTGAACACTGGTGGATTCTGTCTCAGAAACATCTCTTTGACCTAACGGTCCTGTGGCTGGGGTGGTGGTGGAGGTGGTGAAGGCGGTGGAACAGGTGATGGGGGTGGTGTCAATTCATACCAATCTCCTTGAACTTCTTCCTCCAAGATAGGGAGTTCTCTTCGGCCTCGACCTCGGCCTCTCCCACGTCCTCGGCCTCATGGCCCATCAGCTCTTCTTGGAGGCATCCTAATAGTTCGTGCAATTACTCGTTAAGTACTATCCAAATTTTGAGGGCAGAACATAACAACTGAATCATAGAAGCGAACACAACTTTTCCAAGATAATGAATTTTCCATAAAAACCATCAGATCAGTACATCATCAAGGGATAAAAGAGTCTGCCTCGGAAGGACTTTTTACAAAAGATGAATCCTAAAACGTACACCCAAGTACATATTGTGAAGCCCCGATACTGCGGAACATCACTAAAGTACTTAGCCACTGCCCTCCTAACATCCCGGGTCTTATGTGCTAACAAAATGTGATCTACTGAAAGTCCTAGAAAGAAAAGAGCAACTACATCAGAACGACATCATACTAGGACGTTTCTAATGGTACAACCTCTCTACTGCTCATCGTCTGATCCCTCCGAGCTCACTCCCGAGCTCCCCTCGAAGTCGTCATCACTGTCCTCGATCGGAATGGGATCAGAGCCTCATCTAGGTCCATCTCAACACGGAGGGCTTGCAGCCAAGCCTCCCACTCCTCTGACTGTCGCCGCAGACCGGCGTGAAAGTCCTCATCCCAGACGTGGGCCCGTGGTGGAATGTGCACCTCTAGCATCTGCCCCTCCCTCTCGGGGGCTCTCTCCCGTGCTACCACCGCACGGTCCATCCATGGCTCCCCTAGGTCCTCCTCCTCATCCATCGCAATCATCGCAATCATCGGGGCCTTGCCCCGCCCCTCGGGGTCATACCCTGCGCCATCTAGCCGGCGCATCCCTGGCTCTCGGCTGGTACCTGGGGGTAGATCTGTAACAGTCTACCGGGACAACCCTGCCTCGTGGTCGTGAACTCCCCGTGTGCCGTCCTCGGGACGGGTCGACGAGCGCCACTGAAGTGAGGGTGGCGGTAAGTCACCTTCCGCAATAGGCGGAACCTCTGGGTAGTGTACGGAATGTAGGAAAACAAAAGACACGAAGCCACGAAAATCCTCCACCTCCTCCTGGTTGTCGATCCTCCTATAGATATAGCTGCTGGACAGCCACTCGGCCCATGCCCCCCACTCCTCGGGGAGTACGGAGATCAGCTGGTGGATGCCATCGAGCTCCGTAGCGCCGCCGTACTGGTGGGTCCTCTCCCACAGCTGGTAAAACCTGCTCACGATCGGTACTATGCTCTCTCCTATGTACGGTCGATAAGCTCTGAACTCGCGGAGTGCATACTCTGCGCAACTCTCATAAATACTCAACGGGAGTCTAGTGGGATCACGTCCCTCCATCTACACAAAGGGTACGTCACAGGTCAGAAGGAGGTGCTCAAAGAAAAACGTAGCGTAAGAGCGATGCATGAGGGTCTAAGTCAAAGGAGTCCTCAACTAGAGCCACTATACTGTGTGATCTAACGTCAACAAACTAAGTTCACACCTCAAATCTAACGTTTCTAAAGGTTCTCGCGAAACGTGATGGAATCGATACTCTCTTTCGGATCTAATCAAGTGGCATAGCCACAGTGAGGATCTATCTTCTGCTATTCCCTTATAGCATCGTTCCTCATTTCCCTTTTCAACATTTGCCCCTCTTGTGCTCTCGTGCACTGGGCGTTGGCTCTTCTGGCGCAAAAACTCGTGTCACCGCAGATCACGCCTTCGTGCCTAACTTGGTCTAGCATCGTCTCAAAATTGTTGCTTAGGAAAGCAATTATAGGATTTATAGTTCATCCATTGTAGTCTCATTTTGAGCTACATTCTTCTAGGAAACTCACTTTCACACTATGTTCCTTCATTCTCGACTGGGATTATCTCTGGTCACTCTTGCATCGGTTATCTCAAAATTTCACTTCTTTACTTCCAACTTGGTTGAACGTCATGGAGATGATCGAGTCGATTACTTGGAATGATCTAGTGAACAAGTCTTGATCTTGACTGAAGGAAGTTTGGATCTCAGAGCATGAAAGAAACAGAGTGGCTCTGATACCACTCTGTCATGACCGCACTTTGCTAAGGATAGCGAAAGCGGGTAAATCGCGACTAATGGGGGGGATTAAAGAAATGGGGAAAGAAAAGGGGAAAGAACTTGTGAATATGCCCGAAGGCCAAGTCGATCATATCATAGAATAGAAGTCAAATGTTCCATTACATGGTCTTAGAACTAGAATAAACATTTCATCAATAAATCAGAGTTCGAAGGTGAGATTCTAAGATGTCTCACTTCACAAAAGAGCAGCGGAATAAGTCCATACTAGACGACTTCGTGTATGAAGACACGAATCGTGAAAAGATCCACTGGATTATTTAGTAGCATCGACTCCGATCATTTCTCCATCCTCTTGACGTTCAACCTGCACATTTATAAATACATGCAGGGCTGAGTACAGGAGTACTCAATGGACACATGCCGAAAACAAAACATACAATATATAGTTGTCATCCATGTACAGTATCGCATGGGGGTTTTTCTTAAAAGGCCCGAGCATACTAAATTCTCTTGTGATCTTAAAAGTCCGACTGCAGTCTAAGTTCTTTTGGATCCTCGCCTTATCTGAGAATCGTGTACCGTGAAGGTGGCCACCTTCAGCGGACACATCGCCGGCCAACCGCTGATGGCTCACGGCTCTCGTGCACGTTATTCCGAACAGGATTTGCGGTCCTATTGGGAACCGAATTCGTTAAACTCGGGCTGGCATCGCCAAAACCCGCGGGCTATTACCCCAACAGATAGGCCTCAAAACAAACATTTTATGGCATGACAACAACTTTAAAACAATCACTGCTTCATTTTGAGAAAAGATGATTTTTCATAATTTCACAAATATTTGCTTTATATCCACACTATAGTGCTGGATATTAAAAGAAAGCCCACCTGATATGCTTATGTCTCAACTCAATTACACGCTTTGGCCTCACTCGCCCTCGAGCAATTTATCCCTTGAATTATTTCTCTTTAGAAAGAATGCATGCATCCTATTGGATAGCACCTATATCTCAGTCTCGGCTTATAGGATTGTTCTTAATCCTACCTCACCTTCACTACTCTGCAGAGTTTACTTATTCTCTTTATTAACTTTGGAGAAATTCTATTTTCTCTAAACAAATACTCGGCCCTTAATTACAAGAATAGGAAATTCTTGGAAAGTCTCTTCTAAAATTCTTTTCCTCGGATTTTTCTTAAGGCCGCCCATGGCGTCGCGGGGCAACGCCGGTCAGCTTTCGCGTCTCCCACTTTACTTCTTTATTTTCCCGGAGTCTAAATAAATTATTTGGAGATTTATTCCTCGGCTTTTGAGCTCCAACTCAAATATCCTTAATTTAATTCCAACTTCTCATAATTAAATCCTTGGCCCAATTTACTAATTAAATGCTAGAGCCCAACACTCCCTACTAGCTTAGGATGGCCCAATTGCTTGATTTAATTATTAGGGCCCAATCCTCTTATTATTCAAAGGTCCAACAAGTAAAAAAGTAGAGTGGCCACTTCAAAATTTAGAAATGGGGCAGCCCATATTATACTCCCTCACCCATCGACACATCTCCCTCTCTCTCAAAAAATATCCCAATTTCACTTCATTCTCAAAACCCCTTCTTCACAGAGTATCAAGGCAGCGGCCCTTACGCCCTTCTTCCTCGCCACCTCTCCGGCGAATCGCCATCTCCGGCGTCGCCGGAGCTCTCTCTTCCTTCCCCTGCAACCAATTCTCTTTTCCTCTCTTAGTTCCAAAACAAAATCCCTAAATTGAAGAGTAGAGACGCAGCGTCTTCTTCTTCTTCCTCACGACTATCCGCCGCTAAATTGGCTCGCCGGCGGTTGCCGGAGCTCTCTCCTCAACTCGTCGCCGCTTCCGGCGAATCCGCCTCCGCCGTTCCCTCCTTCAAGTTTCCTCTCTCCGTCGAGCTTTCTCCCGACAAACTTTCCTCGCCCGACGAAATCACCGATTGGGGAAAGGGCGTCGCCTTTCTCCCTTCGTCTTCTCCGGTGTGTCTATGACCGAAGCGTCTTACTTCGTCTCCGGCTGCTCGACGAGCAGACCCGCCACCATTCTTCGCCGTACGTTGCTGCCTCCTTCGCGAGGCAGCCGCGATACTTACCGGAGGCTGACGCCCCCGCTTCCTCCGGTAGGCGTTCTTCCTCTTCTCGGCGAGCCAGCAGTGGAGAGGAGACATTGCCTCCTTCGCGCCAGCCTCCATCGCCGCCGATTTCTTCGCCGTCAGCCTCGTCGAGCAAGGCTGCTGTCTACGCTGCCTCGGTCGCATCGACGCTTGCTCGACGCCGAACAGCCCCTTACTCTCAAGCTAAGTCTCCTCCCCCCTTACTCCTTTCAAAGCTTGGTCTTTTAAAGCTTTATGTTCTTGGGCAGATTGTTATTACTGCTTTATCACTTGATGTGGGAAGTCTTAGTTGCATTGAGTGGGGTTTGCGATATGAGAAGGAATGTAGCTACTGGAATTGGTCTTTAGCTATTGTATTAGAGTTCTGATTTTTCAATTGGGGCACTTAGCTTACTGTATTGAGAACTTGAGGGTTCTGCTATTGTTCCATACTTGGTTGTGAGAATCCTATAGAAATTCTAAGTTCTTGTGCTATCTACTGAGCTAGCTCTACATGATGCAAAGGGTGTTGAGGGAATTACCTCACTTGGTGAATCCTTGATTCTTGGCTGCCACCTCCTTCTCTCTGCCACCGCCTCTCCTTCGATACTTCTTAAAAATATTCAAACTTTGGGGTGCTTGAGCGGTATGGGAGAGAAGTGGCGTTGGGTGGTTTATATAGCCACTTTGCTTGGCTGTTTGTGATTGGAATCTTGGAGGCAAAGGCTCCTATTTTGGGGTTGCTAGTTCTTTCTCTTTCGAGCTTGATGATTGTGAGATTCTTGCCGTTTTGGTGATTGTGGCTGATCTTCTTGGCTGATTTCTCGGCCTTGATCGACGGGGAGATGAGAGTTTGACTCATCTTCTACTTTGGGCTTGTGTAGGAGCTCTTTCTCCTGTGCCTTCTTTGTCTTGAATCTCTTTTGATGTTAGAAGAGATGGTGACCAAGATTGGCTTACCTCATGCTCTATCTTGTAGCTCTTCTAGCTGCACTATTCACCTACTTGCTCCATCTCTTATTTAGCTTGTGCTTCCCTCCCTCTTTACTTGTGTGCAAATTTATAACCCCAATTTGGTGTAAACTTTGTAGGTACATGGAGGCATTCTTGGAGCTTGTGGAGGGGAGCAAAATCGAGAATAAGAATGGGAGGGAAAGAAAGAAGATGCTCCTCTTGAGCCCATTTGGTTCTATCCTCAATTTAGTTTGCTTCCAAACTTGAGAATTAAAGAAGTGGATAGATAGTGTAGAATAGGTGCATGTTGATTTTATCACACTTGAAGGCATGTACTATTTCCATTATCCATGTATTTTATTCCTCAAGGTGTATCCGCATTTCTCTAATGAAAGTATTTTCTCCACTTTTATTCTTGAAACTTAAATTTTCCTTGCATTTTATTTCCTCCAACGAAGATACTTAAATTACTCCAAAGTCGAATACGGCGAGGAATGTACGATTACACATCTTCTAAAAGAAATTAATTAAGCTAATAAATCCGATTTATCTCGAAAGAAAGGAACGAAATTCCGGGGCGTCACAGGTACGTTCTCTTTTAATCTCTGAGCTTTGAACTTGAATTCTTTCATTGAATGACTTTGTTGTTGATATGTATTGGTAGTTTGAGTTAGAGTTTGATGAGCAATGATGAATTTGTATGTTTTGGATTGTTGGAATTAATTATTGTTGGTGTGATTGAGTATATTTGATCTTTGTGGGTGAAAATTGAATATCACTTTGGTTTGATTGTTGATATATATAGTTCATGTTCTTAGCATTGCGAGGCTATTGTTCTTGCATGAATTGTGTTTTTAAGAGCTTAAATTGTTTTGCGTGATCTTTGTCTATTGTTGAAAATTTTTGCATTTAATTGGGGGTTAGAGAATATTACGGAGGATGAAAAATGATCATGTTAAGGTAGATAATTTGATTTGCATATTTTATGCCTTGGTATGATTAAAGTTTGGGGGATTGCCACATGTTACGCATTGTACTACAATTTTCTTCATACTATACTCACATTACGAAATTGTAGGTACAAAAGGCATCCCAAAGGAAGTCCCGAGAATGGGGGCTAACTTTTGAGTTTCAAAGAACGTCAAGCTAAAGACGTTAACCAAGCGCTTGTTGGGAGGCAACCCAACATTGGTATCATTTTTTTTCTTATTTTTTTTTATTTTTAGTTTACTCACGTCCCTACCGACTTTTCAAACTTATTCTTAATGTAGTTTTCAATAAGTTTGGGGGAATGAAATGGTGGACCGTGAGTTTAGTTGTTTTTGTTAGTTTTTTATTTTTATTTTAGTAAACCCGAGGTGAATCTTGTCATGAGCATAACATAGAAAACTTAGAAATATTCATGTTTAGAAACATCAGACCGAGTTGCCTATGATAAAAAGTTTCTTTTATGTGTTGGTTGAGTTGACTTGATGCATTGATTTGAAGGTTTAGTGAAAATGTGCACAATTAATGAATTGCTTGTTTGCCTTGAATCATGCTTATACCTTGTGAGACTTGAGCTGTAAATTTCTTTCTTGTGTGATTTATCTGCATTCATGTATTTGTTTCTAGAACTTGCTCCTGGTCTGCCGAAATCTACATAGTGTTTAAATGATAAAAGAGGACGTCAGGCCATCCTTCATAGCTACTTTCTATATCCTAATTATTGACCTTACTCATTACATTTTTTTTTCCTAGCTAGCCACTTTGAGCCTTTAAAGCCTTTTTCTTTGGAAGCTAAATAAAGGGGAATATCCATGCACTCTTGGTGAATTTAGTTTATATTTTGTGAAAAGAGTTGGAGAGATAAGGTAGAGAGAAAAGTAGTGTGCTTACTTGTAAAAAGTGCATAGACATCTGTAGTTTGAATGAGATATTCGGTTGTGCATAAAAAAAAAAGGATGTAAAAAAAAATAAAGAGAAAAGAAAAAAAATTCAAAGGAATTTGGGAAGTGAGAAGAAATTTAGACAAAGTCTAGAATTTACTGAGATTCGAATTGTTGGTGGGGTGCTAAGTTTGATGTAGTAGAACTTGATCACTTTTGCTATGTTTGGGTTTAGTCACTTTTTAGCCATATTTCCTCACCTTACCAAAGAGCCTACATTATAACCCAATATAAAGACCTTTCGGATTTTTGATTTTAATCACATCAAGTAGAGGAGGGATTAGACTTTGAGCAAGCATATGGTAAACTTTGCATGTTGCATGATATGAGAGCATACACCTTTTCCAATATACACCTTGAGAGTGAGTGATAAACACACTTCTAAACACGTGTGAGCGCATGTACTTCAAGGTGATCAACGAGCTAGTAATGAAAATGCACTAATAAGCTTTGCTTGATTTGATTTGTATTCTTGTCAAACTCTTTATTTCTTGTTACAATTTTTGAGGCAACTATGAAGTCTAGTTCTTAGCATCCGTGTTTTCTTTATTAGTTTTTCTCTTGTTTTGTTTGAGGACAAACAAATAATTAAGTTTGGGGGAGTTGACAAACATGAATTTTGCATGTTTTTAAGGACTAGATTTGACTCGTTTTAAATGTCAATCATGCAAATTATGTTCTTAAATTGCATATGTTATACATTTGGTATTTTTAATGTGTTTGTTGATATATGATAGAAAAAGATAGAAAAAAGTGCAAAAAGGCCAAGGTGCAACAGCCTCTATTCGAGCCCATTCTGCCAGTGATTTTGAAGTCCAATCAGTGCTTAGTTCATACCATTCTCTTCCTCTTTGAAAGAGCTTCGCGTGGATATCTCGCACGTCTCAATCGAAGTTCTGTGAAGAAAGTTATGACTATTCTACAAACGTTGCGCAGTGCAGAAAATAAATTATTATATTGTGAAGCCAAATCTCTCCCATATCTTGAAGGCCACGAAAATTAACCTTTTTCCGGCCTATAAATACCTCTAAACCTAATTTTAATTTTGATCTCAGAACCTCCAATCCTTCCCCCTCTATAGATTCTTCCATTCCATCTTCCACATTTAATTCATCCATCTTCCATTGGAGCGGAGCTCTGCAGATCCAGGCAAGAGAAGACTGAAGATTGAAGATTCAACCTTGGGTTTTATCAATTTCTTTCATGTCTCGTAATTTATTTGTAGTTTTTACTTGTCTATGAGTAGAACAACTTTTGTGGATTTTTTTGGTGAAGATATTCAATTGATTTTCCTTGTTAGCTCTTGCAGTTATTTGATTTATCCTTGTGCCTTCTATATTCAATTGATTAGCTACCTTTTGAATGCATGCTAGAGTTGATTAGAGTACTCGGGAGACGAAATAATTGACTTGGACGAGGGATAATTCACACTTTAATTCAATAGAACTCGGGAGAGTTGAGGTTTCACGTGAGGTCATTGGTCTTAACGATCTTTTAGGAGTTAGGTCTAAGAATTAGAAGGGGACTTCAATTATTACACCTAATCTACGGATTTCTCACCTCGGGAGGGGGTTTAATCTAGTTAAGTGACCGACTTAATAACTCTAGAGACCGTAATTCAAGGAGGTCGATTGTGTTTTGGATCCTAAAATTCTACATCATTAGCCTTCTTTGTATCATATGTTTTTATGCTTCTTGTTATTTGTTTATTTATTTTATGTCTAGTTTAATAAATCCAAAACCAAAAACTCTGTGTCTCTAGATAGTATGTGATGCTTAGTACTCCCTCTGTCCCATTAGAAATGAAACGTTTTCCTTTTTTGTCTGTCCCATTAAAAATGAAATATTTCTAAAAATGGAAACAATACTCTCTCTACTTTTTCTTCTCTCTTACTTTACTCTCTCTTCATTAACTCACAAAACAACACTACATAAAATCCTGTGCCGAAAAACAAAAGTTGCATATTTAATGGGACGAAGGGAGTATATGGTAGTCAGTTGCAATCTTATTCCCTGTGTTCGATATCCCGGTACTGACCTTTAGCTATACTAGATCTACCCTGTATACTTGCAGGTATTTTTAGTGCTAATAAATAGTGAATCAAGTTTTTGGCGCCGTTGCCGGGGAATATTATTGCTTTAAGCTGATATTGTAAAACGGTTGATAATACTAATTTAGAGTGTAATATTTTGTACATTATTGCACGCAACGACTTAACTTGGTGTAGATTTCATTTCTGGATCAGGTCATCAATAAGCACATTCTGTTCATTATTCGATTTATTTCTTCCATTATTCCATAACATGCCTAGCAAGAGTTCATCAAATCCAGTTAACTTATTACCC
The DNA here is from genome assembly GCF_023119035.1 of Salvia hispanica. Lineage (NCBI taxonomy): Eukaryota > Viridiplantae > Streptophyta > Magnoliopsida > Lamiales > Lamiaceae > Salvia > Salvia hispanica. Next base: position 15,233,824 of record NC_062969.1, read on the forward strand.
TCTTTCACATTATTAATCAGTACATTGGCATTACTGGGATCATTACATACATTATATATGTTGTGTTTACGACATCACACACTACTACCACAATATGCTTCAGATAGCAAGAGCTATGTATTGTTCAAAACAGGCAAAGAAATAAGTCGTCTTTTCTCAATTCCAAAATGCGTCATCCAAAAAAAAACATAGTTAAAAGTAATGTAAATAGCGTTTCAATGATTACTCATGCGATCAATCCAGCCCGTAATCTGGCACTGAGCCAGATAAAACGACTTTAGGACCCAGTACAATAGGTATCCTGGGATCTCCTTGATGTTGATATCAAGGACAGGGCCGAACCCAAGTTCATTCACGGCTTCCTTCTACCGTGGAGTCAGGGTTTGTATACAAGTAATGAACTCGGTAGGGGTCTGTCGACAGTACAGATGGTCGACTTTCTTTCCCATCGGCTTCTTCTTCTGACCTTCTTCCCGCGCTGTACTAGTCTCAGGTTTGTCCTCAGCTAATCTTTTCCGAAGCTTTTGGGCTAATGCGCTTGGAATCACATCATCAACCGCTTCGTCAAAATCAGTCCGACGCTGCTTAGATGTTGTCCAGAATAGGAAACAGAGATGTATCAGTTGTGTATTGTGTAATGCAGAAACCAAAGGTCAGTAACAATATAATGCACAAAACTTCGTACAACAATGTTTACATTCCATCAAATAATGCACGACATTGTATACCATTCACTACACCAAAAAACAGTAATGCATACCAATCCATAGAATGTACAGAATAAATGATGCACAAACGATGTTAATATAATGCAATAAATTAGACCAATAATGTAACATACAGTCAGTCATGTATCATTCTCATTATGTAATGCAATAAATCAGACCAATAATTCATTAACGTCTGATGTGTAATTCATAATATAAGCCTATTAATGCATAATATGAACTTAATAATGGTGTCACTCTATACAGTAAACTAATCATAATGCACAGAAGCATAAAAAATGCATCAATTCTAATGAAACAATCGCTTCAGATTTCAAGAACAAGGCTAATACATCAAAACACAGCCAATAGTCAACAACGTAACAAAACCAACAAATAATGCTTCATCTATGTGTGTTCCAATCGTTTCATATTCAAACAACATCATGACATACACAACATTGACAATAATGCATAATTTAACTATGAATACACAGTACAACTGCAAGAGAATGCTCAATAATGCAGTACAACGAACGAATAATGCATCAAAACAGGGGGACCAATTATGTAACCTTCGGTCTCTGTTGGTTGGCTTTTCTATAGTCTGCCCCTCTTCGTCATTTGTGCTCTGTAAGACACAAAAACTACATCAGTTACGTTCCCTAATCCAAATCGACCACAAACCAAGAAATAACTCAATAATCAACCAAAACATCAATAATGGACAGAATCGACAACAAACTAAACACAAAATGGTCAATTTCCAGTACCATCTACAAAATCGTTTTGGTTCCACGCGCAAAAATCGAACATATACCAAATAAACTAAAAAACTTCAATAATGGACAGAACCCTAGTTCAATTGATTACAATTTCATTTTTTTGCTGAAAAATAGACCCAAAAAATTGTGAATTTTTGCTGAAAAATTGACCCCAACGATGAATCAAACGGTGTGTCGTCGTTGATACTCGCCGCTTAACAGTGGTTTCGTAGGTGATAATCGGCTATTAATAAAAAATTGAAGCATAAAAACCCTACCTTGATGTCTACTTGAACTGGAAGTCGCGCGCCAAGGGAGTGAGTTTTCGACAGTGAAACGGCGTCGGAGGGTTGAATAAACGGCGAAAATCGACTTTTGGATTGATTTCGGTGGCTGGTAGTGGCGGCTAGGGTTTGGAAATGGGTGGGAATTGGGGGAGACGAGGTTGAATCGTGGGTTTGAGGAGTGAGACGGTTGGAATGAGAGAGAGAGTGAGTAGATGGAAGGTCTCTGCAAAATCCCGCTTAAATCTCGCTCCTTCCGTTTTAATTCATGGTTGTTTTACAATTTTACCCATATAATGCACAGAATGAACCTAATAATGCAACACGGGATGATTTTGTGAGGCTTCATCTAATCCGTCCATCATACTAATCTAATGGTTGATATTAAGAAGGAAATAGACACTAAGGGGGCAATAGGACCCTAATGCTCCCCTATATGTGAGATGATCAAAACAAGTATGTGTTTAAATCCAAAAATGCAGCCCAAATCTTGGCCCTAGGATTAGATGATCTAATGGTCAATAATTAACTCAAAACACGGAAGGTCATAATTAAGTAGTTTTAGGTCATATTATAAGATTTGGGTTTATGTCATGTTAAGATCATTTTAGATCATGCTTTGTTAGCATGACCTAAAAATAAACTAACTATGACCTAAAAATGCCCTACGTATGACCGCGTTCTGCGTTTCTGTATTTAAATCTGGTCTTCATAGATCAAAACCCTATATATATATATATATATATATATATAGAGAGAGAGAGAGAGAGAAGTTTTTTTGATGAGATGTTGATAAGTCGTATTCTAAGCCTTGGTTACTGGTCAGTATATCGTGAAATGCATGTATTATCTGCAAAACAGTTGCTCAAGTGTGCAGGATTAAAGGATCCAAGTCAGTAGGAGACGATTCAGGTGAAGCAAGTGAAAAGGGCGCTAGAAGGGTGCAATACTGACCAGGATGCATTCCAGAGAAAAGGCTCGAGATGGAGAAGAAGGATAGCTGGGATGATCATTAACAAGGGCATAAAAGTCAAAACTTGAAGGAAGTCTACCCTAAAAGCAAGGGCAAGCCTCCCTATAAAAGAAGCCACTTGGAGAGAGAGAAGGAGTTCGCCTTTAGAGTTGGTCCCTTAGAGTTCGAGAAAATCCAACCACCACACTCAGTTAGAATTCTCTCTAGAAGATCAGTTCCTTCAGCATTGTCCAACCTCTCGTTCCTCGCCACAGCTATGGTCACTTGACGTCCAAGAATCTGCCGGAGAAGTCATCGATCCACCGTTCCAGCCAGTTGCCGTAGTAGTATAGCAGTATCATCGCCCGAAGTGGCCAAACAATCGTTATTTTGCTTTCTAGTTTAATCTTTACTTGTTTTCGTCGTTGGTTTTATTGCAAACACTCATCGTTGTTGCCTTTTGAAGCACTTTGTGAAGTTCCAACGCTTAAATTATGAAGTTTCTATTTCGTATGTCGCTTTGGTTCGAGTTTGCTTCATTCTGCCTAGGAAAATTAGATCTAGTTGTTGCTTTTAATTTCTAAGTGTTTTCTTACCTGGAGTTGTCGATCTGAAGTTGTAGTTATGTTTTAGTCAAATTTTCGTGCATGAGTTTCTGTTCTGCGCTGTGATCACCGCCTTGCATGTTAGTCAGTAGAAGTAAAATTGCAGTTTCACCGTTTATTTTAAGTTTGAGCATTTTAATCAATGGATCTTGAGTTTGAGGTTATGAATCTGAAGTTTAGTTATGGTGTTTGTGTTCATCTGATTTTTGTTAATGCTTGGTGAAGAAGAAAATGTCAAAATCAACTTTAGTTTGGACCACTTTACTTTTAAGTTACTTTTGCTTTTGTTCCCTACTTTTCAGTTGTACTGTCCAGACCTGTCAGAGAGCCACCCAGCCACCAGATATGTCTTGTAGTCTAAAATTTCCTCTTTTAGTAACTGTCTACTTTTCATATGCCTCTGAGACACCTTGTCCCCTATTTCCACGAACACCACCACATGCCTGTTATTTTCACACCCACTAGTCAGTAGAGTACCACCTTTATTTCTTGCCTAGGTAAAATCTCAACCCAAGCGTGGTAGCTAACCAAAAACACCCAGGAAAGTCACCGTAGTTATCCAAACGTGTCCATCCTTGTGGGATTCGACCCTTACCTCCACTATACTAATCAGTAGAAGTGGGTTGAGGAAAATTGTTTGAAGCCAGGTCCCGGTTGTCGTACCAACAACTCAGCTGGGTCGGGAATCTCTTCCTGATCAGTTGGATACACTCCAAATTACATACGAAAACCGACTCATAGACCACAAGAGACCCTTCAGATATGCTGCCGTGAAATTTTTTTCGGCTTCATTACAAGCCCATTTTACTTCATTATATAGGTTTATTACTTTATTCTGTACGTAATACGTTGAAACTACAACATGTTTTTACTTGCTTCCAATAGGTTTTGAAATGATTCAACATATGCTTCATTCGAATTCATTGACGTGGATTTTTGCTTGATTAACATTTAAAAATGCAATTTATTCAAGTGAGTTTATTACTTCATTCAGAAACATTATTACTTCATTGGATAAGATTTTTACTTCATTCCAGTAGGACTTCAAATGCTTCTACACATACTTCATTCCAATAATTTATTACATTATTCCATGTGTTTATTAAACCATATTAGCGCCATGGCGTTGGTGATAGATATTGTAGAGAGAAAGAACGGCACACGACGGCGAAACCACATTTACGTACTGGAATGAAGTAAAAACCTACTGGAATGAAGTAAAAACCTACTAGAATGAATTAATATATTCTGGAACGAAGTTAAATCTTCGTAACATGTTAGTATGACTTATTTACCTTCAGATGATTTAAAATAGGCTCGTGATGAAGGCGAAAATAATTTATAAATTTTTGTATCTTATCCATAAAAAACTAGATCTAAAAGCCCTAATTTGGTAGGGTTCGGTGGTTCGGTCTTTAAGAGTGGATTTGTGGATAATGGGACTATATATATATATATATATAGATATAGGGATGTATTCAAATACTTTTCATATCTTTTGTCATTTTTCCTTCTTAATCCTAGCCCCACGATTTTGTCATCTGACGGTTAGATTAATGCCACGTGTCATTTAATAATGCACATTTTCATTCTAATAATGCACAGCGGCTAATAATGCAACATTATAGACTAATAATGCACATTTTCATTCTAATAATGTACAAGGAGCTAATAATGCAACATTATAGACTAATAATGCATTGATCACAACCATCCAATTCAAGGATCCAAGGGTTGAGATTAAGAAGGAAATAGGACACTTAGGGTGCAAAGGAGCCTAACGCACCCCGATAGATATATATATATATATATATATATATATATATATATATATATATATATATATGGAGATGATCAAAATAAGTATGTGTTTAAATCCAGAAATGCAGCCCAAATCTTAGCCCTAGGATTAGATGATCTAATGGTCAATAATTAACCAAAAACACGGAAGGTCATAATTAACCAGTTTTAGGTCATATTATAAGATTTGAGTTTAATGTCATGCTAAGATCATTTTAGGTCATGCTTGGTTAGTATGACCTAAAAATACACTAACCATGACCTAAAAATGCCCTACGCATGATATTGTTCTGCGTTTCTGTATTTAAATCTAGTTTTGCATAGATCAAAACCATATATATATATATTTGAATTTCTTTTTATAAATACCTCATTCTACTCTTCTTTTTTATCTCACACACATTTTACCCCATTCTCTTCAATTTATATACAACTTTTGGAAAATGCAAGGAGGAGACGATAATTCCCCCGGCTGACGCCATCAAGTAGACGACGGTGGCGGTGTTTTTCCAATTTTTTTAGTGTTTTTAAACAATTTTTGTTATATAATTTTACCCCTTTCTATAATACAACGAAGATTTGGTTTAATTTTTTTTTAAAATTATGCATTTTATTTTTAATTATTATAGTCCTTTTTTTATTGTAGTTAAATTAATAAATACAGAAAATGAAAAAAATAATTAATTTGGTAGATTGAGCTTGTCACTATAGTGACAAGTTTTTTGGTGGCCCGGCTATGTTTTGTGGCTTGGCCCGGCCAACTATAGTGGATACTCCCACTATAGGAGAACCGCGGCTCGTGGCTCGATCATGGCCCAGCCGCGGCTTCCTATAGTGAGCGCCATGGGTTTTGGTGGGGAGGCGGGGGTGCCCACAAGAGCGCCACACCGGCGGCCCGGCCGCGGCTCTTTCTAATTTAATATTTTTTTATATATTTTCGAAAATTAGTGTTTTTTTTAGTGTTTTTAAACAATTTTCATTGTATAATTTTACCTCTTTCTATAATACAACGAAGATTTGGTTTTAATTTTTATTTTTATTAAATTATGCATTTTTTTAATTATTATAGTCCAATATTTTTTATTGTAGTTAAATTAAAATATACACAAAATGAAAAAAAATAATTTATTTGGTGGCTTGAGCTTGCACACCATAGTGTAAAACAAGTTTTTTGGTTGCCCGACCAAGTTTTGTGGCTTGGCCCGGCCAACTATAGTGGATACTCAGGACATTAGCAATGGTTGGGCCCTCCCATAGAGCCCTTCTTTTTTAATATTTCCACATCATCATTTTTTGAAAGGGCCTATGTTCCCACAATGGAAGGCCCTCCCATATGGCCCTCTCATTTCTATTTCATTTCTACATCGTCATTATTTTGTTTTAATTTTGTAGCACTTTTATATTTAATTTGTTATCAAATTAAATAAATTTAAATGCAAAAAATATTAATACGCAAATTCTCGTTGTATTGCAAGATTGGAAAATAGAATACAACGTGATTAAAAAAAAACCTACATTTAAAGTGGAGGGATGATTGAAAATGATGGGAAGTGGACGTATATATAGAGAAAATAATAAAAATTTTGAAAAAAATAAAAATAAAAAATAAGAAGGCCGATGACCGGCCCTTCCTCCACAATGGAGGGCCGATCGAAGGGACCTTCTCATTGGCATACATCGGCATAGGCCGATACAACGGCCTTTTGGGGGAGAGAGGAGGGGCCGATCGACGGCCCTTCTGCTACAATGGTGGGGTGATGGAGGCCGATGAGAAAGGCCTTCCCATAGGCCCTGCATTGTGAATGGCCGCCGGCTCCTAGCATCCGGGCTGATGTACAGTTGTCGTTCGAACGATCCTTTACAACTTCCCACAAATATGGTGACGTATGACATTGATAGCATATAATGTATTAACCCTGAACCCTTGGATATTTTAATTTAAAATAAATAAATAAAGAGAGAAATTTCATTGATAGGTAAAGAACAAAGCAAAGCAAGTTGGCCATAGACTTGGCAAATCGTACGGTATGAAATTGTTCAAAATCTGGGCTCCATATATGAAGTGGACAACGAAAGCTTGCCATGTACACTTTAAAATATAGCATGATGAGTTATTAAATGTTTTACTCATTTTTTCTATTTTAGACATTTTTTAAATCTTATTTGAACTAACATATTTTTAAATAGGGTAAATAGCCAATAAAATTTATAAAATTTGGTCAAATTCTGATTTACTTGTACTAACTTTAAAAAAGGGTCAATTATATCATAACTTTAATATTTTTCTCAATTATATTAAAGAGAAAATTTTCATCATGCTATGTTTCCGAATTTTTCAACGTAATGCGTACATATGTAAAAATTAAGGATATAATTGGCTAAATGTATTAAATGACGTTTAAATAGCCGAATGTTTTATTCGCATGATATTTTTTCGTTTGCCAAAAGCGCATATAATTTCTCTAAATCATGGATTATGAGACAAATGAAAAAAATATCAAAGTTAAAATAATATAGAAGAAGAAAAAAAGTTGTAAAAGTAGTAGTAGTGAATTATAAGATTTATTCTTAAAATCAAAAGTTTCTATTTTAAAAAATAGTAAAAAAAAAAATATTTTTATTCTCTTCTAAAAGTAAAAGATGCCCCAGGAGTTTACATTCATGTCATCATACTCTCACACACTTGTACAACGTGAATCATGATAAAAAGGGGTAGGTATAAATAAATTGATTGTGTGGTAGGTATAAAATAAATAATTTCAGATACACCATTTACACAATTTGTAGCATATAATTATATGGCAGCCACAACTCCTAACTGTAGTTGGTTAGAATTGTGGGGTGCGATCGTCCAATGCATGTTTGAAGACGGGAGATGATGACCGCAAATTGGGTTGCCAAATCACATCTATAATTTCTTAAATTTGAAATATTTAATATTTTATATCATTTATATAATATTTACATTTTAATTACTCCCTCCGTCCCGGCTAAGATGACACATCCCTAGCCGGCAAGAGATTTTAGGAGTTATTGGTTAAAGTGTTTGATTGAAGAGAGAAAAAATGGGTATAATTATTAAAATAGAGAGAGAAAGAAAGATGAATATTTTAATAGGAATGAGAAAAAATGGTTGAGTGTATTAATCGGAGTGAGAAAAAGTGGTTTGGTATATTAATTGGAGAGAGAAAGTTTCTAAAAAAAAGAAATGTGTCATCTTAGTTGGGACAAACTAAAAAGAAAAACGTGTCATCTTAAACGGGACGAAGGGAGTATATAATTTTTAAAATTCATTTATTTTAATTTAATAAACATCACATTAAAAAAGTGAAACTAGTGATTACTATATAATAAATTAAAAGATTATGTTGTGGGACCATGATTTTTAATTTTGAATATATGAGATCTGGGTCATATTCTAATGCTTATAGCAACATAATCTAAAATCAAGACCAAATCTCCACCCTTAGATTTTATAATAAGTGGATGGGATTAAATCTTACGAATCTCAATAAATAGTAGACAAAATATCAACAAAAGGGTAATATCGTCATTATGTTATCATATGATAATTTTCGCGAATGTTTTTTTATATCAACATAGTGTATTACAAATATCAACAATATGACATAAGAATATCAACACTAGTACAAGAAAATATCGACACATATTTATTGAGATTTTTACATGGTTTTATTGAGATTTTTTGATGTATTTGTTGATGATCTCGTTGGAATCCTTATAAAATTATCTTTAATTTGATGTATTTTTTACAAAAAAATAATTTAAATCGAGACAGTTACGTAAATTTAAAGTTTTAAGACGATTTTAATGAGGGGGAATTGACATTAATACCCTCTAATTTATTTTATTAATTTACTTAATTAAAAATATAATCCATGTGACATTATTTTAACCACTAGATTTTCTAATCTAATAGCTAAGATTTAGTTTTAATTTGAGATTACTAATTAGTTAGCGATTGATACTCCCCTATGAAATCTATCCTAAAAGGTTCATATGATTCTCATAATTAGTATAGATTGTACAGAGATGAACCATGTTTGTGGTATGCCTTGTGACTTGTGAATTCCTAAAATTCTTAGCAACAATATATTTCACACTACGAAAACAATTTCCAATTTAGCAAATTTTGTGTAAACCATGTAACGTTTAAATTTATACTAGAGTATTGACAATAATAATTTTGTGAAACCATCAGCTAACCATCTCTGTTTACGATACAAAACATGTTACTACTAGTTTACAACATAAACCATATCAATTCTCTTTAACATTAAGTTAAAAAATTGAATATATTTTAGCATGGTGTGTGATTCAGATTAAGCATGCATTCTCTAAAGATGATTAGCCGATGGTTTCATGGTGACGTCGATGTCTTGGCCTCCCCACTTTCTCATCCTCTCCGACGCCTGCTCCACCTGCAATTGCATCGTTTCAAGTATCGATCGTCAATATCTACACGATGGAGAGAGATAGGTAGATAGAAAGATAGACGGAAAGAAATACCTCTTTGTCCCAATTGGTTCTATAAATTAGAATTATGAGCACAAGTGTCTGCAATCCAATTCCAACAATTATGCCTCCCCAAAGCCCCTGAATTAATTTGACAATGAAAAATAACTTAACATAACATAATACTCCGTGAAATCAATTAGGCCAAAACAAAAGAAATGATATACTACCATGACTCCCAAATCAGCCACATAACCAAGAAGGTATCCCAATGGCAGACCAATAACATAATAGCAAGCCAGGGTGATGTATGCTACCACTCCTTGCCACCCTCCTCCTATGGCCACGCCTGCACCATACATCCAATTCCACCAATTATATAAATATCATCCTAACACTAACACTACTACGACTACCTGATATCACTGGCTGGATGCTATTCAGAAGCACCGTGATACTCAAAAGCCCTGAAAGTCGAGCCACCGCCTGTTGCATTACCGAACTATCCGTATATATAACCGCGAAATGATTCCTCGTGGCGAGGATGGCAATCATGCACACAATCCCAATCACTAGTGACTGGAACAGAGTCACATAAACGGAGTATTTGGCTGCCCTCGCACGCCCTAGCCCAAGCTCGTTCGAAACCCGAACACTGATCACACACAGTCACAAACAAAACCAATAACTAATACTAGTACTAGTATAACAAACACCCCACCAACACCAATTAATATGATCGTCACCTTATGGCAGCATTCACTCCGATAAACACCATTAATTCCAATCCATCGACGTTCATGCTGCAAACCAGCATTCACTAATTAATCTTATAATCCATCTATAGATACTAACAAAAAATGGCTCACTCACCAAATAGAGAGGGCGCCGACTGAAGTGACTGCGTCATCAAGGCCACCAACTAGAACTATGATGCACATCATATACCAAACCTCAAGGCATAACATGACAGCAGAGGCGAGCGATAGCCTGACAAACGCCCAAATCTCCCTAAACGCATCGTAGGAGAAGCCCTTCCAGCCATCCTTGCAGAAACCTACAACATAAAAAAACTGGGAGATCGCAATCAGCCAGCTAGAAACATCGCATGCAAGAGCTGCACCGGGTGTTCCCCACCCCAGTACAACGATAAAGAGCCAGCACCACAACACATGCCCCACAAGAGCAAGGGCTGAAATCCAAGCGATGACATTGACTTTGCTCTGTGCTTGGAGAAACTTCTGCGTCGGAAATACGACTACCAATGCAAACATTTGAGGAATGGTTAGCATAGTGAAAAAGCCAGCAGGTTTGGCGATTTGCTCAGGCTGTCCCAACAGCATAAGAATAGGAGTAGCAAATATGTAGAGGGGCGCGAGGAGAATGCAAGTTGCGAAGAGGATAATTGCGGATCGC
>NC_062969.1:15244927-15257462 GCF_023119035.1 Salvia hispanica
ACCAAATTGCGTAAAAACTCAGAAGAAAAACAACATGAACCAAATCGGAACAGAGCAAACTGAATCTAAACCGTTTTAATGAGTAACAATGAAGAACTAAACAGATCTACAGATGCTAGACGAAGTAAAACAGAAAGCAAGCGGAAAACTCAAAATCCATGCACAACTCAACCTCCTCACTTCGGATCCAACCTCAGACGCTAAATCCACTCCGGATCCAAGCGTCCGACACAAACTCCAACCAAAAGAAACATTTCATAACTTCAGATTTAAACAACAACCTCCAATCAATCAACAAACCACGGATCTATCACCAAATTCCCAGATCGAGTACCACCGCAGCAAAGAAACAGAGATCGACATATAACTTGTCAAAATAAACTCTCAACAAGCAGGATCTATGTAAATCAACTTGAAAAATCACAAATAAACGCAAACAAACAGAAGTGAATAGATAATCAGTAGCATCAACAACCGAATCGACTCCCAAAAGGGAAGTTCGACCGTAAAGGTGCAAAACAAACTGAAATTTAAAGAGAATCTTCGCCCTCACGCGGACGGTGTTACGACTGAAATTTCTGAAGAACTAAAACCCCCTCGACCGAAATTTAAAAACTACTCACGCACTGTTATCTCCCATCAGAAGAACTAAAAACCCTCAAGTGAACTACCCTGCATCTCCCATGTCCCAAGTGTGAGCTAAGAGCCAAGAGCGAAAAAAAGAGTGATGATTTGTGTGTTGCATGCTCCTCTATTTATAGGCGTTGGAGTGGGGCCCAGCGAGGTATAGATAGACTTTGTTGCCCTCGGCTATGACTCCCTCCTTCACGCCTTCTTTTTCCTTAGATTCTGCTCATTTTTACTTCCTTCCTTCGCTAGATTGTTTCCTTCAAGCACCTCCTTGATCTAGCGATTCTGTCACACACCTGGCTTATAAACCGTGTTAGACCCAAGCAAAATGTAACGCTTTTCACCATATAACCGATGCATGAAATTAGCCTTATCAACCGTCTCCGACTCAAATTCCACCACCTGCCTCTCAAAATCTCCCGCGAACACCACCTCCGACTGAAATTCCACCGCTTCCAGGACGTAATATATGGGCCCCAACTGCTTATCGAGAATCTCCTCCCTTCCTTCACCTACGGTAAGCTATCTCAACCCTCGATCCTCTCCTCCTCACGCCAATTCCTCTCTCCAGCGCAATTCGATTTCACCAGAAATTCCCTTACTTCTCACCGATTTTTTGAGAAATTCCTCCAATTTCACCGGATCTTCTTCCTCCTCTCTCTGCGCCACTGCCACCTCCGCCACCGTAGTCTCCGAGACCGCCGCGCCGCTCAGCTTAGAAAATATCGAGAACAAAAACGGTCGCTCGATTGGTCCCGCCGCCCGCCGCTCGCAGAACAATGGCACCGTCGAAAGAGGAAGATGTGAACTTTCGTTTTTTTTTTTCAAAAGACGTCTGAGTGTTGCAAATTATTTCTTCCTCCTTATTTTCTTTTTTAATACTCTTATTTTGGTATTTTAAATGATATATCCTTAAAATAATTAAGATTATGATTAGGAGTTGATAATCCCATTAAAAATTGCTTAAGTTGGTCAAAATTATGATTAAAATTGTCGACTGTTAAGTATTAAAGGAATTGTTAACGGAGGACCAATTGTGATCCGATTTAAAATGTACAGGACCAAAAAATTCAAAAAATAAAGTTTATGACCAAAATGATAAAATATGCATATGTTCAGCACCAAATAAAGTAGAATTAAGGTAATTTAATAAAAAAAATTAATTGCAATTACATTCCTAGCATAAAATGATTATTCAAAAGCTCCCAAAATTCGCCTTTCATATATGTATGGATAGGGATGTATTCAAATCCTTTTTGCATGTTTTCTTCAATTGTTCAACTCAATCTGGACGGTTCAATATCAAGATCTTATGGCCCAAAATAATGTGATTTTGAATTAATTATAATGTTTAAAAAAAACGTCTAGGGCCTTTTAGGAATACACAATCTTGTTAGTTATGGTAACTAGCATGGTTCTCTCTATCAACACATCACAGCGGTTTCTCTGAATTAGACGAAATCTTTCTTCTCTCTCCAAACTCTAATCTTTTCTTCTCCGTTGAATATTTTGATAACTCTCTCCAAGATTCTAGTGTTGAATGCATCGTTAAGTTGGACAAATTCGTGAATTACAAGAACCGTAAGAAGTTGGACCATTTGTGATTTTTTTTCTTGTTCTCCAACTATGGAAGAAGGTAATTTAATTTCTTCCATTCCAGAAGTATTGAACGTTGTTGTAATCTTAAAAAAAACGATTTCTGAAGTATTATTTCATCTGACTCGTTTGCAATAGTTGGCGCTTGTTTATTTTATTTCCGTAGGGATTAGAAATCGTTGGCGCTAGGGTGTAGTATCAGTGGCCCAAGGTGTCGAGTTTCAATAATCTCCTCCAGTTTTAGTGATTTCTGCTAGGGTTTAGATATCATATTAGCTATAGTTCAGTTTTTACTGCCAAACATAATGCACAAATATCTACGTGTAATGTAATTTATCGAATTAATAATGGTCGATGTATGTAATGTAATGTATAGATTTCAGTGCAGTTATTTGGTAATTTTATACGTTATTATTGGCAGTGTTTCTTTTTTTTTCAATTTAAATCCTTACCCCTAGGGTTTATTCATTGTTGGGGCTAGGGTCTAGTATGTAAGTAAAACGTATGCCGTCAAAGTTGACGAGTTTTAGCCATTGCTATAGGGTGTAGTTCTTATCTCGACTATGGTTTAGTATTATGATTAATATAATGCACAAAAAGGTTTGTATAATGTATTCCATGTGGCCCTGTTTTGGTGTGATGGTTTGATGAAGAGGAATTACCATATGTTTTGTGATATTGTGGCGTTTTGACTCTACCTATAACACAAACAGGTATGCATTATTTACTGATTATACTGCATTACATAAGGTTACATTATAGCAGTTGGATTTTTACATGACTCTCTGCATTACTACGCATATGTTATGCATTATTTGTTTGGAATGATTCATCTTATGTGCTTGTCATGCATAGGTATTGTATGATCTTCACACCATTTACGGGAAAGTACAATCATGGGAGACCCGTCACTTTCGCTGCAGGGTTGGTGTGTAGCGAGAAAATAGGTGCTTTTGCTTGGCTATTCAAACATTTCGTTGAATGCATAGGTGTTGCTCCAAAGATAATCGTAACGGATCAAGATTTGGGTATGAGGTCAGCGATTGAAGAGATTCTTGTCGGGACTCGCCACAGATGGTGTATGTGGCATATTATGCATAAGTTGTCTGTCAAGGTTCCGGGCAGGTTACTGAGGGACGATGATTTCAAGAAAGAATTCAATGCTTGTGTATGGTCGGACCTGCTTGAACCCGAAGAATTCGAGGAACAATGGAATGGAGTTGTGGAACGTTATGGACTGGAAGACATTAGTTGGTTCAACACGTTGTACGACTATCGGCAAATCTGGATACCTGCGTATTTCAGAGATTTTCCACTTGGCTCCATGATCAGGACTACCTCGATATCTGAATCGGAGAACAGCTTCTATAAAAACTTTTTGAAGCCACGCGCCAACATTGCCGAATTCTACTTGAATTTCAACAATGCTCTGGAATTTCAGCGCAATAGTAGAACAAAGCTTGACTACCATGATTCAACTGCCCTGCCTATCTTGGCCACTGCCTTGCCATTTGAGAAACATGCTTCGACGATGTTCACAGACAGTATGTTCAAGAAAATACAAGAAGAAATTGTTGAGGGTAGTGATAGATGCCGAGTGTTGGGCTTTTCTTCTACTGATATGGTGGACACCTACAAACTTGGAGACAGCCAGCATAATTCTTACTCTGTGAGACACGACAAGACTGACGAGTCCTACTCGTGCGATTGCAAACTCTTTGGTAGGCAGGGATATCTGTGCAGCCATATATTTTTTTTTGTTCAGGAACAATGAAGTGAAAACAATTTCGGATAAATACTGCTCAAGTAGATGGATGAAGACCCCGTTGGCCAAGGCTGTCCATGGTCATGTTGATGACTGTTTACCCACCATGTCCATCGTTGATGAAAGGCAAAGCGTCGCAAAGCAAGGGATTTCGCTGTTCTATGGTTTTCTTCGTCGCTTTGAGCCGGACATTGATGTGCTTCGTGCATTTGTATGTGGACTGGAAGAACTTGGTAATTCACTCCAAGATGGAACTCCTACAACGTCAGCCTCTGAAAAGAGGCGAATGATTGAACAGTTTTATGGAATGGAACGGCCTGAAGTCGTACATGTCCATCCTCCGGATGTTGTGAAAACTAAGGGACACGCTAGCAGCTCAGCCAGCCGTCTGATTTCGAAGAGAGAAAAGGCTGTAAAGGAGGCTAGTAGACCTCTTAGACGTTGTAAGGCTTGCGACGAGCTGGGACATCATGACTCTCGAAACTGTCCCATGCTTAAAGAGATGGAGAACGAGAAAGAGTTGCGGAAGGGAAAGAGGAAAAGTTGAACGTGCATCCGTTATCTTGGATGTTTATTTTTTATTTTCCCATTGTCTTTATTTCTCACTACATTTGACAATTCTGGGTTTCATATTAGTTTAAAACATGGCAGTTACGAAAGGTTTTAACAACGAGTGCATTATTACTCAGTTATAGTACATTGTTTACCACTAAAACAACATTATTAACTATTTGCCACTACGCTTCTGTTATTATAAAGTGCAGTGACTTTAATAAACACTAATGTTGTTGAAACTACATTATTCTCTCTATTTTGCCCATTATTATTCCCCATACTACAATTCGAATATTTTGGTTCAGTACATGGTACACCTTGTGCATTATTTAACCATTACATTACATTATCAAAACCAATTACTTTCAACTACATTATTATATGGGACATGTGCATTATTAGTGGCATATCTTTCATTATTAAAACTTGGTTAAATTATTATATAAAGACTGTACATTATTCTTTCCTTATGTTGTATTCTGATGGTCTTGTTACATTATTTAAGTCGCATTATACCTCGAACGATCGAATGTATCTACTAAAATTAAAGGTATAGTACTAAAGATAATACTTTTAGAGTTGATGCTCTCATAGATTAATAACAAAACGTGAATAAAAATCACAAGCTTTTACCCAAGTTAATCCAAAATAGATTTAAAATGTCTAATCTTGGGCTTGCAATTCATGTTCGAGAACTGACAACAAGTATCCACACCAATTCATGTTCGGAATCTCATCCACATCGTCAATAAAATTCAAAATCTTGGGCTTGCAAATTCCGTCTGCTAGTGTCTCAATGACAGCATTCTCCATCATAAACATAAACATTTTCTTAAAATCAAATCCACCATCAACATCTTCCATCATCAACTGAGCAATATCTGCAGTGGTCATCTTAAACCGTGTTTTGTTACATCTTTGTGCAACATAGTCGTTGAACCCAAGTTCATACACCGCTTCTTTCTGCCTTGGTGTTAGCCTTTTTATGCAGTCCAGAAAGTTTGTTGGTAGTGGACAGTATAGATGGTCCACCTTCTTCCCTTGTTTTTTCCGCTCCTCCGCCTCTTCGTTCACTGAACTTGTCTGTTCGTTTTGTTCCGCCAATCTCTGCCGAAATTTTTGTGCAATCGCTATTGGGATTACATCATCAACAGCTTCTTCCAGGTCAACCCTTGGTTGCTTCGCTGCTACAGAACAACAAATGAGTTTTATGCGTTGAAGCAATAGTATATCACATGATTGTAATGTTTTGCATAATACATAGTAAATAAGGCACACAAGCACCGAAATAATGCACACATGGACCAAATTAATGACATCGAAATAATGTACAGATCCATTTCTAAAAATAAATCCATAAGAATAACAGTACTGAAAGAAAAATAATGCACAGATAATGCACAGATACTCTAATGTAATGACTAATACTGACTAAAAAGGTCTAACAGCTCAATTTAAGGTTATGAATCTGGGCAGTGCATAATACACACAAACACAGAAATAATTACATCGAAATAATGTACAGATCCATTACAATGATGGTGTCTGTAAGCATATCAGTCTTGAAATTGAAATAATGCACAGACACTCTAATCAAATGGATAACACTGCCTAAATAATGGCCAAGAAGAACAAAACCTACCCTTGTTGAAGTGGATGAATGAAGAAAAAACATCAAAGTTGTACCAATCGCTGTTACAGTTTTCATTGTCATAAGCAATGTACCAATACGTCCATACAATGCAGCACATACAGTTCAATAATATAAGAAACATTGTGTATAAAGAATTTGTACAACCAATTTTGTCAATAATGCACAGCTCCAAAAAAAAATCATAACGCACGTTTTGTCATTGTTGATCTGTAAGACGAAGAAAATATCAGCTTGGTTACGATTTCTATTAAACAATTGAACAACTGTGTTGTTCTTGCACAAAATCCACAAAAAAACAAGAATACGATTCGTCAACAAACTCAAACAGAGCATATGTCTAAACCGTACGGAAACAATTAAATCCCATGTTTAATTGAAACTTCGACCAAGCTTTAGAGAAAAAAAACGTGCTTTTGTTTGGGGAAACACCGGGAATCGTCGCTTCGTCAACAAACTCACACAAAGCATATGTTTAAACAGTACGGAATCAAGTACAACCCATGTTCAATTGAAACTTCGACCAATTTTTTGAGAAAAAAAAGTGCTTTTGTTTGGGGAAACACCGAGAATCGTCGATTAGAGGGGAATCTTACAAAAAATCGACGCTTAAAGCACGCTACTCTGTTGTCGCTCGCGGACGTAGGAAGACTTCAACTGAGAATCGTCGACGGGTGGTTGTTTAGACGGTGGTCATCCAGTTTCGGACGAAAACGATGGGTGGAAGTAGAGGAGACCGGCGGCTAGGGTTTTGAAAATGGGTGGAATGGAATGAGCGATTTTGATCATGGAGTGAGAGATTTGGAGGGAGAGAGAGTGAGTAGACGGAAGGTGAATCGATATCCCGCTTAATTATCGCACCTGCCGTTTTGAATCGTGTGTCATTCATTGTGTGTTTACATAATTACCCTTATAATGCACCAAATGAATATAATAATTTAACACGGACTCATATATCAAATGCAAATTTGGACCGTCCATAATCTAAATCTAATGGATGAGATTGTGTTGGAACTTAACTCTAAGGGCTGAAAAGGAGCTTAATGCTCCCCTATATGGATATATGTATAGATAGATACTATATGAGGATCACATTATTCACGTTATTACTATATGAGCAGTCCACGTAAGCGTTATTCTTTTTCATTTATAGTACAATTTATTTTAATAGTAATGCCTCAAAAACTATCATTGTAATGATAGAGTAGTATTACCAATGATAATTTTGTGTACTTCGTGTAAGTTTTAGAATATCACAATGAAACAATGGGCTAACCATCTCCACTTACAATACAAAACACGTTACTACTGGTTTACAACATAAAGCATATCAATTTTTTTTAATATCAATATCATTTAAAAAATTGAACATGTTTTAGTACGATGTGTGAATGGATTCAGCGTTCTCTAAAAATGGTTAGTCGATGGTTTCATGGTGACGTCGATGTCTTGGCCTCCCCACTTCCTCATCCTCTCTGACGCCTGCTCCACCTGCAATTGCATCATTTCAAATATCGATTGTCAATATCTACATAACGGAGAGAGATAGGTAGATAGAAAGACAGACAGAGAGCAAGACCTCCTTGTCCCAATTGGTTCTATAAATTAGAAGCATGAGCACCAGTGTCTGCAATCCAATTCCAACAATTATGCCTCCCCAAAGCCCCTGAATTAATTTGACAACAAAAAATAACATAAACATTACTCCATGAAAGCAATTAGGCCAAAACAAAATAAATGATATACTACCATGACTCCCAAATCAGCCACATAACCAAGAAGGTATCCCAAAGGCAGGCCAATAACGTAGTAGCAAGCCAGGTTGACGTATGCTACCACTCCTTGCCACCCTCCTCCTATGGCTACGCCTACACCATATATCGAATTCCACCGATTATATCAATATCATGTTTATTCATCCCAACACTAACACTACTACGACTACCTGATATCACTGGCTGGATGCTGTTCAGAAGCACCGTGATACTCAGAAGCCCTGAAAGCCGAGCCACCGCCCGTTGCATTACCAGACTATCCGTATATATAACTGCAAAATGATTCCTCGTGGCGAGGATGGCAATCATGCACACAATCCCAATCACAAGTGACTGGAACAGAGTCACGTAAACAGAGTACTTGGCTGCCCTCGCCCGTCCTAGCCCAAGCTCGTTCGAAACCCGAACACTGATCACACATAATCACAAACAAAACCAATAATCATTACTAGTACTAGTATAACAAACACCCCACCAACACCAATTAATATGATCATCACCTTATGGCAGCATTCACTCCGATAAACACCATTAATTCCAAGCCATTGACGTTCATGCTGCAAACCAACATTCACTAATTAATCTTATAATCCATCTATAGATACTAACAAAAAGGGCTCACTCACCAAATAGAGAGGGCACCGACTGAAGTGACTGCGTCGTCAAGGCCACCGGCTAGAACTATGATGCACATTATATACCAAACCTCAAGGCATAGCATGACAGCAGAGGCGAGCGACAGCCTGACAAACGCCCAAATCTCCCTAACTGCATCGCAGGAGAAGCCCTTCCAGCCATCCTTGCAGAAACCTACCACATAAATAAACTGGGAGATGGCAATCAACCAGCTAGAAACATCATACGCAAGAGCTGCACCGGGTGTTCCCCACCCGAGTACAACGATGAAGAGCCAGCACCACACCACATGCCCCACAAGAGTAATGGCTGAAATCCAAGCGATGACGTTGACTTTGCTTTGGGCTTGGAGAAACTTCTGCGTCGGAAATATGACTGCCAGTGCAAACATTTGAGGGATGGTTAGCATAGTGAAAAAGCCAGCAGGTTTGGCGATTTGCTCAGGCTGTCCCAACAGCATAAGAATAGGAGTAGCAAATATGTAGAGGGGCGCGAGGAGAATGCAAGTTGCGAAGAGGATAATTGCGGATCGCTGCATGTAAACACCAAGCATGTGAACTTGCCCGGCCCCAAATGCCTGCCCACACAGTGTCTCAAGTGCACTTCCCATTCCCAGCTGCATATAATCATCATTTGCATTACATTTACATTACCTCACACAAAAATCATCAAATACGCTTCACAATATCCTAGATACTACCTTCGTCCACAAAAAACAGTCATAAGTCATGTTTTTTTTTCGTCTACCCAAATTTTTTTCTATCCATTTATGGTAAGTTTTTTTCTCTTAGATGAAGTGGTTCCATTTTCCACTTACAACACTTCACTGCACCAATTTATATCTTTATTTTTATTTTAACTAGTATTAACACCTATCATAAAATTTTCAAATAATGAATACAAATTCTAATAAAATTATAGAAAATAAGAATTCAAAATAATAATTAAATTCACAAAAACAAAAATGTAGTAGGAGTACTTATCTTGTTTCACTCAAAATGAATAATTTACTCATTCC
Source organism: Salvia hispanica (assembly GCF_023119035.1). Classification (NCBI taxonomy): domain Eukaryota; kingdom Viridiplantae; phylum Streptophyta; class Magnoliopsida; order Lamiales; family Lamiaceae; genus Salvia; species Salvia hispanica. Next base: position 15,254,554 of record NC_062969.1, read on the forward strand.
TAATAAATGAAACATTTCAAATTCTTTATATACAATTTTAATTTGTGATGTTAGTAGAGTAAAATAAATGACAGAAAAGGTATATGTGACGGATGATAAAAGTAGTTAATATTATTAAATTCCAACTGCTCCTACGCAGAAAATATAAATATCCAATTAATTAATTAAAATATCAACGGTCCGCATCGAATCCTTCCACCGTCGAGCAGAGACTCTAAAATCTAAATAATTTGAATAAGAAAGAGGTAGAAATGCAATTTAAGAAAATACTGGGGAGGAAATGAAGGAATAGTTAAGTAACTAACCAGAAAGCCGAAAGCGAAGTTACCGACGACGGAGATAGCAATGGAGAAAGCGGAGAGCTGGAGATCTCCAAGGTGGCCGACGAAGATGGTGGAGACGAAGTTGGTCCCGTACTGACACAAAATCTGAAAGGCTATGGGGCCGCCTATCGCCCACAGTTTCACTGTCTCCAAACAGAAAATTCTCCACCATGTTTTCACCCCTCTGGCTTCACGGTAGTCGCCACTCTCTCCGATCAATTCTAAATTGTCGGACCTCCGCTCCAGCAGCGCCTCCGCCTCCATTCGTTTTTTTTGCCAAACAAAGACGGAGAAGAGAGTAGCTGAACAATACATCAATATGGAGTTTATTTATATGGAGTTCTATATTAATTAGAAAAAGGAAATCAATAATTTTCGTAAAATTATTATTATCAGGCAACTACTCGTATAAATATAATCGTATATACTCGTTATGTTATTTAGCTAATAGTATTGCATGTTACTCCCTTTGTCTTGTCTTATAATAGATGACATACTTTGGTAATGGCATAATAGAAGGACGTTGTTTTATATGTTAAGTGCAGAGAGAAAGTATTACCCTTTCCGTTAAAAAAGGTTAAAAGAAATGTTTAGCAGTACTACTTACCCTTTCTGTTTATCAACAAATATTTTATTGTTCGAGTTTTAATAAATTATTTAACTTTATAAAAAGTTAATAAAAAAGGCTAGTACTGGATAGCTCATATGATTTATTGATGGATGAATGAAAAATGAAAAATGAAAAATGAAAAATGAACATATAATAACTAATAGAGGCAGTATTATTTAGCCGATATTGACTATTAACAAAAATGTCATTATATATTTTATAACAAAATTATAAAAATGAAAAGATTTTTTTTTTTTTTTTTTTGAATTAGCAAAATATTTGATCATAAATTATTTATTTATTCTGATGAGTGGAGTCATGCGTATTATAAATATTAATACTATATGAGCTTCACGCGTATCATTGATGCTAGTCCACACAATTTATTTTAACCGTAATGCCTCAAAAACTACGATCATCAATTCATCATAACTTTATAAAATACATAAAATTTAAATTTTATTATAAGACTATTTTTTTCATTTATTTGAAGTAAAAAGGAAAGATGATAAATCAAAATCTGATTTTTAAAAATGGGTTACTGATTTAATAGTATATCTTAACCTTTACTAATTTTATAATCCCATCATGGAATTCAAAATTTATCAATATTATCTCCAATCTCTGTAATGGTATCAATTTTTATCTCATTTTTTAAACTTATCACTACAATCTTCTCAATTTATTCAAATCAATTGGCAATTCTAAAAAATACTCTCTTGTACTCCATTTGTCCGCCATTAAATATCTTCTTTTTTTTGCTTTTATTATTTGTCCGCAAATAAATGTCTCATTTCATTTTTAATCCTTTTAAGTAAGTGGACCTCACATCACTAACTTATTTCACTCCCATTTTATCATAAAATTAATATTTAAAAGTAGAATCCAAATTCCACTAACTTTTTTTTTCCTATTTTCTTTCAAAAAGAAACGATTTCTTAAAATCTGCGCGGATCAAAATTAGGACATTTATTATCAGACAAAGGAAGTATGACTTATTATTTTGATAAATATAACTAGCCCACCTATGATATGATGTACTAACGCTTCCACACTTGGACTTGGAGTGAAGTTTCAATAATAAAAGTTGTTACTAGTTGACTTAACTAATAAGTTGGATATACAGTGGGATATAAAATTGATACAATTATTTAAAGGTCAAAAATAAATTTCAAAGCTTGTTTTCCGGCAAGGCACACCCAAGCTTGATCCGACTTCGCATGCTATATTCCATGGTTGATGGGAATTTTTGATTTGATTTGTTGACCTCCCCATTTTTGTATGCGTTCTGTCGTTTGCTCTACCTGCAAATTCACATAATTTTATCATATGGTAATGCAAGGTTAATTAATTTAGATTTCAATTCCATAGGAAAATGGATGAATTCAAGACAGCCTACAAACTAACCTCCTTATTCCAGTTAGTTCGGTAAAGAAGCAGCAATAATAGTAATGTTTGTAAACCAACTCCAGCTATCATGCCTCCCCACAGTCTCCGTCACTCACACAAATTGAGATACAAAATGTTGAATCAATTTATTTAAACTAGCTAGATTCAAGAGGCCTAGTTAATACTCCCCGCGTTCCACTTTAAGTAACATATTTTTCTTTTTGGGATGTCTCACTCTAAATTAAACTGTTCTAAATATTGAAACACCAATCTTTCTACTTTTCCCCCCTTTCTTACTTTTATTCTCTCTACTGAGCATAGCATTATAATGCAAGTGAAATGATGTGATATTACCATATTGAAAGCGAGCCAATGGCAGTGACTGCATCATCAAGACGACCAGTGAGGATGATGATGCTCATCATATACCAAATCTCCAGGCACAACATGACAGCAGACGCCAACGACAGCTTCAAGAAGCCCCAAATCTCGTGAAACGCAGCCCACGAGAACCCTCTCCACCCATCCTTGCACCACCCCACCGCATAAACAAACTGCGCGATCGCAGTGCCCTAGCTGGTGTGATC
>NC_062969.1:15257562-15271027 GCF_023119035.1 Salvia hispanica
TTTTGAAAGAGTGCTCTGTGTGTCCGACGACCAGGATTTTCCGACGACCAACGAGTTCCTAGACCGCGTGATCTAGAGGATTTGCTGGACCAAGGAAACCTGTTATATTCTTTCTGTGCGCACAGCGTGTTTACCAAACACATACCAATCTCTCTTTTCAACGGTGGTTGCAGTCGATTCTCAGTAGGAGAATGTGTTTGAGGTCGATTCTTAGTCGGATTCGATTTTGAGAGGCAGGTGCTCTTCCCCTTCCCCTTCTCTATCACCTTCTCGTTCTCGTTCTCTGTCGACTTATCGTTCTCCTTCTCCATCTAGAGTTTCTTCCTTCTGCCGATAAACAAGCTTAGCTTTCGTCCCGCCGCCCGCCGCTCGCCCCTCATACAACAATGGCGCCCGTCGAAGGAGGAAGATGTGAACTTTCGTTTTTTTTCCATTAGTGTTGTAAAAATTGCTTAAGTTGGTCAAAATTGTTGACTATTAAGTATTAACAGAATTGTTAACGGATGACCAATTGTGATCCGATTTGAAATGTACAAGACCAAAAAATTCAAAAGATAAAATTTATGACCAAAATGATAAAATGAGCATATGTTCAGGATCAATAAATTCAAAAGATAAAATTTAGGACCAAAATAATAAAATGGGCATATGTTCAGGACCAATTTTGGCCTCTACTCATTAAAAAATGAGATAAAAATTGATACTACCATTTACAAAGATTGGAGATAAAATTGATAAATTTCAAATTCCATGATGGGATTATAAAATTATTGAAAGTAAAATATTGTATTAAATCACTAACCCATTTTTTAAAATCAGAGTTTGATTCATCATCTTTCCCATTTACTTCAAATAAATGAAAAAATAGTATTATAAAATAAAAATTAAATTTTATGTATTTTATAAAGTTATGATGATAGTTTTTGAGGTATTATGATTAAAATAAATTGTACAAATGAAAAAGAATAACGCTTACGTAGACTAAGCATCAATGATACGTGAATAACGTGATCCTCATATAGTATTAATATTATAATATGCATGACTTCACCCATCAGAATAAATAAATAATTTATGATCAAATATTTTGCTAATTCACATTTTTTCAAGATATTGTTTTCTTATATAGTCATGATGATTTGTAAATATTCAGCTCATAAGTCATAAGTGATTTTTCTTCAAAAATTATAAACGGTGATCATGGATGTTTCTCCACAGTAGCTTGCCATAATTCCGGTTGAAATAAATAAAAATTTCTTTTTATATATGTATAAAATCTTTTCACTTTTTGTAAGGACCCGACTACCAAAATTATTCTCATATACTAACGCTAGTCTTTCGAACATGATTTATTCTCAATTAGTGTCTTACATGCTCCATGGGAGGCAGCTTCCCAAATGATCACTTTGAAGTACTTACTATATGGATGCCTGAAAATAAGATGATGCACCTATTGGTATGAGTAGTACCTATTGGTATGAATAACACTTATCGAATCTATTAAGCTCCCTTTAATATACAGTCTCATACTTGTATATCCTTAAAATCCCTCTCATTCTAATGTGTTTTAGTTCATTCATATCCCATTTCTCTTTAGATGTAGGAGACGCTCCTTATATGTGCCTTTGCACCAACGCTACTCCCTACTCTTGCCTCAGGCGTTACACTTCCACTTCTCCTCATCATTACAAAAATAAATAAAATCATTTCATTTTTATAATTTTGTTATAAAATATATAATGACATTTTGTTAATAGTCAATATCAACTAAATACTCCTTCCGTTCGTTATTAAATGTTCATTTTTTCTTTTTCATTCATCCGCCAACAAATGTCTTATTTCATTTTTAATGAAATGTTTTCTTTTTAATATTGTCCTATTAAGAATGAAACATTTTTTAAAACTGAAACAACATCATTTTTATTTTTTTTAAAATACTTTTACTTTACTTTTTCTTCATAAATTCACAAAATAATAATATTACATAAAATTTCATGCCGAAAATCAAAGTGTTTCATAATTAATTCTGGCGGACGGAGGATATAAAAGTATGAGCAACCCACTACTAGCTTTTTCTTATTAACTTTTCATACAGTTAATAATTTATTAAAACATGAACAATGAAAAATACTAGTACTGTAATTTTACGAAAATTATTGATTTCCTTTTTCTACTACGAAAAGCGAGGCGCGCTATTATTGATGTGTTGTGTCCTCTGCTGTCTGCTCTCTTCTCCGTCTTTGTTTGGCAAAAAAGCGTATGGAGGCGGCGCTGCTGGAGCGCAGGTCCGACAATTTAGATCTGATCGGAGAGAGTGGCGACTACCGTGAAGCCAGAGGGGTCAAAACATGGTGGAGAATTTTCTGTTTGGAGCCAGTGAAACTGTGGGCGATAGGCGGCCCCATAGCCTTTTAGATTTGTGTCAGTACGGGATCACCTTCGTCTCCACCATCTTCGTCGGCCACCTCGGAGATGTCCAGCTCTCCACTTTCTCCATTGCTACCTCAGTTATCGGCAACTTTGCTTACGGCTTTCTGGTTAGTTACTTAAACTATTCCTTAATTTCCTCTCCAATATTTCCTTAAATTGCATTTCTACCTCTTTCTCAGACTTATTTGTGATTGTGTTGACCTATAATATTACTATTATTTTATACAATTATTTTTTCTGCATAGCGTAAAAAAGAGGCGGGTGTGGATCTTCTGCAGTTTTAAAAATCAGAGCATCACATGCTGTGTTTAAAATGCAACACACGTTGAATAAAAAATACTCCCTCCGTCCCCTATTAGGAGTCACTCTTTGATCGGGCAAGGGTTTTAAGAAATGTAAAGAAAAGTTGGTTGAAAAAGTTAGTGGAATGTGAGACCCATTTTTTTATATTGGTTTTATAATAAAATGTGAGTGAATTGAGTTAGTGGAATGTGAGACCTACTTACCATTTATGGTAAAAATGAAGTGTGACTCTTAATTGGGGACGGACCGAAATGGAAAAGTGTGACTCCTAATGGGGGACGGAGGGAGTAGATGAAAAAGTTGGTAATCATATAAAAAAAAAAAACGTATACTAAAATATCTGATAGTATTATGACTGGAATTTATAAATATTTTAGCTTATAAATTACATTGAATGTTAAAATATTTTTTGAGTTCCAAATTGGAAAAGTGTTTCATAATTAAAATAAATACTACTGTATGTCATAAAAAAATATACATGGTCTAAAAATTAAGAATGAAAAGGAAAAACATTAGCAAATTTGCAGACATCTTGAATTTTTTATTGCCAACTCTTTTGAAAAATGTTAGTTTACGAAAAAACTCATTAACAATTAAGATTATACGGTTTAATAGAACCTCCACTAGTCCACAAAGATGAAATCCATAGTCATTAACATAGTGTAAAGAAGGAAAAATAAAGCAATCACTACAGTTCATATCTTTTACAGTACATCAGTAAAAGAAATGTAAAAAATAAGAAAATGATTGCCCACTTTTTCAGCTGCGTTTTATTTAATCTGTGCTGCGTTTTAAACACAACATGTGGTGCTGTGATTTTTAAAACTTCAGAGGATCCACCCCCGAAAAGAGGCATTACTACTGACTATACTGAGCATTTTAATTATATTACTCCCCCATCCATTATTTATAGTCTCATTTTGATTCAACACGAATTTTAAGAAAATTATTTAACTTTGTGAAGGAAAATGATTTATAATCTTAGGAATCACCATTCCAATTGAAATGACCTGGAATGGTCATTCCATTCTATTTCATATCCCTTTTTTTCTTATTTTAAATTTTAACAAAATTATATAAATATTATTTTAAATTATATTTAAATTTAATATCATCACAATTTTATAATAAAATTAAAATTTTAAATTTTTTTAATAATTGAAAAATCCACACACACACACACTTACACACTTCACACACTACACACATTTCACATATTTCACACACTTCACACACTACATACACTACACACACTTCACACATTTCACACACTACACATACACATACACAAACTTCACACACTAAACACATTTCACACACTACACACACTACACACATTTCATACACTACACACATTTCACACACTACACACGCTACACACATTTCATACACTACACGCACTTCACACGCTACACACATTTCACACAGTACACACACTACACACATTTCACACACTACACGAACTACACACACTACATCCATTTCGCACACTACACACATTTCACATACTACACGCACTTCATACACTACACACATTTCACACACTACACACACTACACACACTACACACAAAATACACACATTGCACACAAAATAAACACACTACATACACTATACACAAAATATACACATTGTACACACATTACACACGCTTACAAATTTTACACGAAATACACGCACTTCACACAAACTAAAATTTCAAATTTAGTTCAGTTTTTCAGTTTGAATCAGTTTAAACTTTAGAAAATTTTCAGTTTTTCGATTCGGTTCGGTTTGGATCGAAATTTTTTTTAAAAGCTAAAAAAAAAGTTCAAAAATAGGATGCTTGAAATGTGTGTTGTGTGTGAAATATGTGTAGTGTGTGAATTATGTGAACTTGTGTAGTGTTTGTAATGTGTGTAGTGTGTGAAATGTGTGTAGTGTGTGAGTGTGTAGTGTGTGAACTGTGTGTAGTGTTTGTAATGTGTGTAGTGTGTGAAATGTGTGTAGTGTGTAAAGTGTGTGTTGTGGATATAATTATTCATATTCCAATTCCAAGGACTCAATTCCATGGTACCGAACATAACCTTAAATATTATTTTTTGGTAGAATCAACATATTAATTTGTAGTTGTCAAACATAGGAATGGAATCAATAAAGGAATAACAATTCCATTCCTTTTGAATTCCTTGTGCTTACCAAGCACAATAATGGAATGGAATGAAATCTCCATTCCATTCCCACCTCCTACATTCTCATCTCCATTCCATTCCCTCCTCATTCTATTTCATCATACCAAGAAGCCCATTTACCAAATGGATAGAGACTAATTTTGGTGAAAAAAAAAACATGACTATTTATTGTGGCCGAAGGTAGTAAATAGGAATTTTGAAGCACATTTGATGTTCAAATGTGTTGGATTGTGATTTATGAGCGAGGTAATGTAATGCAAATGATGATAATATGCAGCTGGGAATGGGAAGTGCACTTGAGACACTGTGTGGGCAGGCATTTGGGGCCGGGCAAGTTCACATGCTCGGCGTTTACATGCAGTGGACCGCAATCATCCTTTTCACAACTTGCATTCTCCTCACGCCCCTCTACATATTTGCTACCCCTATTCTTATGCTGTTGGGACAGCCTGAGCAAATTTCCAAACCTGCTGGCATTTTCACTATGCTAACCATCCCTCAAATGTTTGCACTGGCAGTCATATTTCCGACGCAGAAGTTTCTCCAAGCCCAGAGCAAAGTCAACGGCATCGCTTGGATTGCAGCCCTTACTCTTGTGGGGCATGTGTTGTGGTGCTGGCTCTTTATCGTTGTACTGGGGTGGGGAACGCCCGGTGCAGCTCTGGCATGCAATGTTTCTAGCTGGTTGATTGCAATCTCCCAGTTTGTTTATGTTGTAGGTTTCTGCAAGGATGGCTGGAACTTCTCCTGCGATGCATTTAGGGAGATTGGGGCGTTTGTCAGGCTGTCTCTCGCGTCTGCTGTCATGTTATGCCTTGAGGTTTGGTATATGATGAGCATCATAGTTCTAGCCGGTGGCCTTGATGACGCAGTCACTTCAGTCGGCGCCCTCTCTATTTGGTTAGTGAGCCCTTTTTGATAGTATCTATAGATGGATTATAAGGTTAATGAGTGAATGTTGATTTGCAGCATGAACATCAATGGATTGGAATTAATGGTGTTTATCGGAATGAATGCCGCCATAAGGTGATGATCATATTTATTGGTGTTGGTGGGTGCTTGTTATACTAGTACTAGTATTGATTATTGGTTTTGTTTGTGACTATGTGTGATTAGTGTTCGGGTATCGACCGAGCTTGGGCTGGGACGGGCGAGGGCAGCTAAATACTCTGTTTATGTGACTCTATTCCAGTCACTCGTAATCGGGATTGTGTGCATGATTTCCATCCTTGCCACGAGGAATCATTTCACGGTTATATAAACGGATAGTCCGGTAATGCAACAGGCGGTGGCTCGGCTTCCAGGGCTTCTGAGTATCACAATGCTTCTGAACAGCATCCAACCAGTGATATCAGGTAGTCGAAGTAGTGTTAGTGTTGGGATGAATGAACATGATATTGATATAATCGGTGGAATTGGATGTATGGTGCAGGCGTAGCCATAGGAGGAGGTTGGCAAGGAGTGGTAGCATACATCAACATCGCTTGCTACTACGTTATTGGTGTGCCTTTAGGATACCTTCTTGGTTATGTGGCTGATTTGGGAGTCATGGTAGTATATAATTTCTTTAGTTTAGGCCTAATTGCTTTCATGGAGTATTATGTTATGTTATGTTATTTTTTTGTTGTCAAATTAATTTAGGGGCTTTGGGGAGGCATAATTGTTGGAATTGGATCGCAAACACTGGTGCTCATACTTCTAATTTATAGAACCAATTGAGACAAGGAGGTATTTCTCTCCGTCTATCTTTCTATCTAACTATCTCTTTCTGTTGTGTAGATATTGACAATCGATATTTGAAACGATGCAATTGCAGGTGGAGCAGACGTCGGAGAGGATGAGGAAGTGGGGAGGCCAAGACATCGATGTCACCATGAAATCATCGGCTAACCATCTTTAGAGAATGCTTAATCTGAATCACACACCACGCTAAAACATGTTCAATTTTTTAATTGATATAGATATTAAAGAGAATTGATATGCTTTATGTTGTAAACTAGTACTCCCTCCGTCCCATAAGAATACGCACTCTTAGTCCGTTCTACAAGAATATGCACTTTTCGATTTCAGAAACTCTTTTCTTTACAATAAAGTGGACTCATCCCCCACTAATAATACTATAATTACTTTTTCTCTCTACATCTCTCTTCCTTTACCAATTTTACATTAAAACTTGCCGAACTCAAAGTGCATATTCTTTGGAGAAGGAGGGAGTATTATTTATAAAAATATCTCTCTATTGCAAAATTGTCATTTTTAATACTCTAGTATAAATTTCAACGTTACATGGTTTGTCGACATAAGTTTTGTAAAATTTGAAATTGTTTTAGTAGCGTGAAATATATTGTTGCGATAATTTTAAGGTACTCACAAGTCACAAAAGCATACCACAAATATATACAAGCTATACTAATAACAAGTCATTTTAGTATAGATCTCAAATATTCACAATCAAAAATCATGGTCCCACAACAGATTTTTTTTAATTTATTATTCATAATAGTATCAATAGTTTCATTTTTTTTAAAATGTGATGTTTATAAATTTGAAAGAAATGAAATTTAGAATTTATTTAATTAAAATGTAATTATTATAGTATAAATGACATAAAATATTATATATTTCAAATTTAAGAAATTATAGATGTGATTTGACGACCTAATTTGCGGTCATCAATCATCTCGCCTCTTTAATAGGCATTGGACGATCGCACGCCACAATTCTACTTTCCTCATCCGTGAAATGTTGTTCACTTTTGTCATTTTGGTCCGTCTACGATATATTATTCACTTTTGCCATTTCAGTTCGTCCATAAAATATTGTTCACTTTCCTTTTTTTTATCATTTAAGGTGAATGAAACTCATTTTCCACTAACTCATTACCCTCACAATCTATTATACAACTAGTATATATAAATGTGGAACCCATATTCTATTAATTTTTTTCACTCACTATCTTCATATTTCTTAAAATCTGTGCCGAGTCAAATATGCGACATTTTATGGACGAAAGAAGTAATTTCTGACCGACTACAGTTAGGACGTAGGAGTTGTAGCTGCCCATATAATTTGATATAAATTGTGTAAATGGTGTATCTGAAATTATTTATTTAATACCTACCACCCAATCAATTTATACCTGCCCTTTTTATTACATAGTATCTGTCTACAATTTTCTTAAACTTATCCTTGCATGATTCACGTTGTACAACTGTGTGATCATGATATGATTGTAAACTCCTGGGACATCATTTACTTTCAGAATAGAATTATAACACCGCTCCCTCCTATCCTTAAAAATAACCTTTTTTTTTCTTTCCGCTCCCTCCTATCCTTAAAAATAACCTTTTTTTTTCTTTTTTATCTGTTTTATAAAAATAAAAAATTTATATTTTAAGAATGAATCCCATGTTTGAATCAAATTAAAGATTCACGCAGTCATGACATAAATCACACATGTCGAATACGATTGATAAACATAAAGCGGAAGCTTACATGGATTCAGATTCATTGTGTTTGATGTTTTTGATGATTCTGAAGTATGAAAATTAGCCTTCCAAGTGCCAACGCATTCACAGATTCTCCGTAATATGTGAAGTACTATTATATGTCTGATCAATAGGAATGAGAATCTATTGATCTATTTATTGGTTACACTTGGGGACCATAACCATGTATTTAGAGAATAAGCCCCTAACTTTATTATAACTTTAGTTTCATCCATAACAAAATTAAAGTTATCCAAAATAGTATATGCACAATAGCCCTCATACTTTTATAGATAATCGTTTGACCCTATAAGTTATATAACCTTAGTAGATCACGTAATCGGGTCAATCAATAAATAGTCATTAATATTATACAATCTTTAGACTATTATGTTGGACCATATTAAAATGTTCCAACAATCTCCCACTTCGGCCAACATAAAAGTCACCAAATGATTGTACATTACTGAAGTTGCGTGCTTACTGTTTATATTAATCATCTTTACCGATCTGTTCTAGTGAACATGTTAATATAGAACCAAAGAAGTTTAAGTCACAACACGTATACATGACTAAACTCATCAATGATCACATATATCAACACATTTAGCAACACAAATCAAATTATGAGTGTGCACCGCTGCTATATATGAGATCTTTTGCATGTCTATTTTCAATTGGTCCTCTGAAACTGTAGTGAGGTCAGAAAATACCAAAGCATAATTCAAAGTAACTAAAACAAAAAATAACTAAAGTGTACACTTAATATAATTGAAATTCAATACTCCCTCCGTTCCATAGTAATAGAGTCATTTTGTCATTTTGGTACGTTCCATAGTAATAGAGTCATTTCCCTTTTTTGTAAAAGTCAACACATTTTTCCACACCTACTTTACTCTCTCTTACTTTATTCTCTCTTCATCTCTCAACCTTTTTCATTTTCCACTTTACTCTCCTTTTACTTAACTCACCTAACACAATTTTTCTTAATTTCCGTGCCGAAAAGAAACGTCTCCATTACTATGAAACGGAGGGAGTATTATTACATAGATGAACATCAACTACCACTAAACCAAAGTATCAGAAGGTCGAATACCCATGTGAATTATGTTTGTTGGAGAAGATTATACCGTATCAAGAGGAAGATATGGGTAGATTACTTATTTACCAATTATAGGAGATATGCAATCTTTGTAATTATGTTAATTAGGTTTACCTTGTAGAGCAATCCCTAGTTCTATATAATAGTACTCCATGTACAATGTAATTATCAGAAAAATATATACAAAACCTCTTACCGATCCTCTTAACATGGCCTCAGAGCAGGAACGATCTTGGCTCAGAACAAAATCATCATAGCCACAATATACCAATTCTCGACCCATATAGCCAAATCAACCACATAAACCAAATCCTACATCAAAAACAATGTCAGACAGTGAAGAAGATACCAAGAACCATCTGAAAACTCCAACGAGATTAAGGAACAGCAAGAATGTCACCGTTGCGTTCAAGTTGAACGGAAAAAACTACCCAATCTGGTCAAGATTGATGAAGGTCAAAATAGGAGGCCGAGGGGCCTACTTGTACATCAGGAAGGAACCTCCCGAACCCGGAAGCAAGGAGTATGACGACTGGGAGGAAGACGATCTAGTCGTTTTCTCATGGATCATCGATAACATCGAAGACGATATCATCGCCGATTTCGCACACCACCAAACATCAAAGGCGTTGTGGGATAGCCTTGCGATAACATACAACAGTAAGGCAGATCCATATCTCATCTACGACCTGGAAGAGAAGGCAATCAACATTAGGCAAGGAGATCTCGACCTGGAAACATATTATCGAAGAATCAATGGGCTGTGGATCAACATCGATCGCTCCCAGAAACAACCGATTACTTGCTGCGACAAGGGTGTAGACCAATTCAGAGAATTCTCCAGCAGCAAGAGACTAATTAAGTTTCTCACAGGATTGAACCAGGAATATGACTCGATTAAGCGGGAAATCCTCAAGGAAGAACCGCACCCATCAGTTGAGGCTGCCTACGGGTACGTGAAGAAGGAGGCTACTCGAAGAAGCATCAGTTCATCCCCTTCACTCACCGGAGGAGCCGACGGCAGGAGCGCCGATTCGTCATTTGGGGGGGAATTGGGCACGGTTTAGCCGCCCAAAGTCGACGACCTAACCAAGGCGCACCGCCACACCCCACCGCAGCCACTCACCGGCCGGGAAACAGGCCGGATAAATCCCGGCTGATATGCTCTCACTGCGGAAAACCGAGACACACCAAGGAGGAGTGCTTCCTCCTAATCGGATATCCAGAATGGTGGGAGGAGAAACAGAAGGCAAGAGCTCAGGCGAGACTCGCCATCGGCGTCGATGAACGAGGACAGCAGAGGCAAACCGGGCCTGGAAACAGAGAGATGACAATGGGGCAGGAGAAACCGCCGGGAACACATGCCTCAACCGGCGGCGGCGGCGGCGTACGGGGGGCGGGCAATCTCGCCGAGAAGGAGGAACGGAGCGGCGGCGCCATTGGAGGTAGAGGGTTTGGTTTTAAACCAAACCCTAGTAATTACTCTGTTTCATATTTTAATCCCCATCAGAAAGCTTTATTACAGTTTGAACCCCATGATATTAAATTTCCACCCCCAGATTGTGTGACTTATCAAAACCGACCCCAGGCTTTAACAAAAACTCAAAGAGCCCCAAATACTTGTTGTTTCTTATCAAAAAACCCCTTTGCACCTTTAGAAAATGTTTCCGCTGCATTTCATGTTTATAATGGTGATAGAGCTAGTAATCGGGGTTGGATTTTTGATTGTGGGGCCACAGATACAATGTCCCCAGACCGGAATGATTTTAGTAGCTATGATGTTGTCACTGATACATATATTAAGACTGCAAACGGGGAATTAATCACTGTTGTTGGGTCGGGAACCATTGATATTTCTCCCACTCTCCGCTTATCAAACTGTCTACATGTTCCTACACTTTCTCAGAGATTAATGTCCATAAGTCATGTGACTAGAGACTTGAACTGTACACTTCTGATGCATCCTACCTTTTGCATATTACAGGATATTCAGACGAGGAGGATTCTTGGGCGTGGCACTGAGAAGCAAGGACTTTACTATGTGGACGAGATAGCTCAACATGGCAGTGCGATGCTGGCTCACGGGTCCACGAAACAAGAAATTTGGCTATGGCACCGAAGACTAGGACACCCTTCTCCTGGTTATTTTAAACTTCTTTTTCCAAACTTTTTGATTCCTACAGACTTTTCTTGTGAAACCTGTGTCTTGGCCAAAAGCCACAGACTGTCATTTAAACTTACAAACACTCGTATGAATACCATATTTTCTTTGATACATGCTGATGTGTGGGGCCCTGCTCCAATTGTTGGGGGTAATTTTCATTACTTTGTGATATTTGTTGATGACTGCACTAGAATGACTTGGATATATTTTTTGAAACATAAGTCTGAAGTTGTGGAAAAATTTATTTTGTTCTTCCAAATGATTCAAACACAGTTTCATACCACCATAAAAACCCTTAGGTCAGACAATGGGAGGGAGTTTGTTAATAATTCTATGGCCCAGTTTTGTAAAGAAAAATGAATGATCCACCAAACATCATGTGCCTATACACCTGAACAAAATGGGGTAGCAGAAAGGAAAAATAGGACAATCCTAGAAATTACCCGAGCTCTCATGATCGAATCCAAAGTACCCAAACATTTCTGGCCCGAAGCCATAGCCACATCCGTTTACCTCATGAACCGTCTACCTACAAAAATCCTCAACAAGAAAACTCCAAAATTATCACCCAAAGTCTTTGATATCCTCTCCAAAATGACCAAAATTCCCCAGCACCTAAACCTTCCACCCAAAGTCTTTGGTTGCACCGTCTATGTTCATATCCCTAAAAACGAGAGAACCAAATTATCACCGTGTGCGACCAAATGTGTCTTCGTCGGGTATGGGGTGAACCAGAAGGGATACCGTTGCTTTGATCCTTACACCAGGAAAATCGTTACCACCATGAATTGTAACTTCTTGGAAACTGAATTCTTTTACCACACCCACCTTAGTAGTCAGGGGGAGAGTGATCCAGGTAGTTCATCGGACTACCTAAGTTGGGTGGTGCCATTTCCAAATTCTTCGATTGAGGGTCCAACAGAACCAGTTGTCATTGCCGCCGAGCAGGTCTCGCCACCAGAGTCATCTCATCCGCCCCCAGATCCTTCTCAAATGATATCCGAGGTAATTCTTGATCCCGATGAAAATACAGTTTCCCCTGACCATGTGAGTACAGATTCCCCAAAAGAGGATAACACGGTTGATAGTGACACTGGGAGATACATTCTTCCTAATCGGATCACAAGAGGAGTGCCTCCAAAGAGATATTCTCCTGAAAAGATTGGAAAGAAGAGTAGATACGGAGTAGCGAACTTCGTGCAGGGGAATTTGGCCAAGATGGCCAGAGCATTTGAGGCCGCATTGTATGAAGAAGAAGAAATTCCACAATCTGCGGAGGAAGCAATGAAACATAAACACTGGAGGGATGCTATGATCACGGAGATGAAGGCACTAATGAAGAACAATACATGGGTAAAAGGCAAATTGCCTAAAGGAGTGAAGACTGTTGGGTGTAGATGGGTGTTCACGATAAAGAGAAGGCCAGACGGCACGGTGGAGAGATACAAAGCCAGGCTTGTGGCAAAGGGATACACCCAGACCCATGGGATCGATTATGATGAGACTTTTTCGCCTGTAGCAAAGATCAACACCGTAAGAGTACTGTTCTCAATTGCTGCCAACAAGGATTGGCCACTTCACCAATTCGATGTGACTAATGCCTTTTTACATGGGGAGCTACCAAAGCCGGTTTTCATGGAACCTCCACCTGGATTTACTGATGAGTTCCAAGTGGGAGAGGTATGCCAACTAAAGAAGACATTGTACGGGCTGAAACAATCTCCGAGAGCATGGTTTGGACGATTCACGGAGGTGATGAAGAAGTATGGGTACCGACAAAGCAATTCCGATCACACA
The DNA here is from genome assembly GCF_023119035.1 of Salvia hispanica. Taxonomy (NCBI): domain Eukaryota; kingdom Viridiplantae; phylum Streptophyta; class Magnoliopsida; order Lamiales; family Lamiaceae; genus Salvia; species Salvia hispanica. The sequence continues at coordinate 15,271,018 of NC_062969.1, forward strand.
CTGTTCATCA
>NC_062969.1:15271127-15369716 GCF_023119035.1 Salvia hispanica
TATCGCAATTGTCTACTCCGCTTCTGTTTACTTCTTATGTTCATGTTTCAATTGCTCAAATTCTTCAGCTTCAATTTGGGGGAAAAAATGGTATTGCACAAAATTCCCCCAATTCAATCCAAAATGTGCAAAATTTTTGCTCAATAAATCTAGAAATTACACAACGAAAGAGACGAATTACTCACAGAGAGCAAGAGAAGAAGAGGAAGAAGAGTGTGGTGTAGTTGCGAGCTAACCGCTTGACGTTCTCTTGACACGGAGGCGCGCCTGAGAGCGAGAGGACGGGAACGAGTACGATTCGGAGGAGCTGAAGAAAGCCACAGTCCATGGCGGTGTCTCGCCGGAGAAATCGCGGTGGCGAGCTTGGAGAAAGGGTTAAAGGTGACCAGCGTCAGCAGAGTGGGAGAAGAATCGCGAGACGAGGAATGCTCCGCTGCTGAAAAAACATGAAATTACATTTCTGTCCTTTTATATTAAATTAATCTAAAAATATTTATTGTGTAACAAAATCTGGACCATTCATTTAAAAAAAATGAGTGACTGAATCTTATTTCTCAATTAGCCTAAATAATCTCAACTGATCACAATCCTATATATATATATATATATATATATGCGCGTTGAAATTGTGAATCTTTTCAAAAGAGAAATCATTGCTGCTGTAATCATTTCAGATATTTTACCGATATTATCTAAATGAGCATTTGTTGAAAAATATGTAAGTCACGTTTTCAATATACTTTTTATTTTCTTTATACTATTAGAATTTGTTTTTTCAATGAAATGTTTATTTAAAATTTTCACTTTTTTGTTTAATATTTTATCCTATTTTCTTTAACTTTTTTATCCTTAAATACTCAAAGCTAGTCATTTATTATAATATTAATCTCTAATACACAATTAGAATATATAAGTATCTCGGTTTATTGATTTTATTGGAAATTAATTGAGTGTTTTTTAACAAAAATAAAAATGACATAGTAAAAAATACTAAGAGAAAAGTTTATAGCAAATTTGCAGACAAATTATACTTATACTATCTTTTTTTAATACTCACTCTTTTGAAATACTATGTTATACTACTACTCTTATCTTTCAATTACAGCAGTAGTGATTACATCTATGTATCTAATAAAATGGTGTGAAAAAAAAAAGATCATAATAATTTTTTCTCTTTTTTTTAACACTGTTTTTATTCTGATTAGAACTTATCATCTTCAATTAAATAAATAAGTTAACATACTTGGCGATTCTATATAATATTTGAGAATATTCTTAGACCAAAAAAAGAAAATAAAAAAGAGATGCAAAAAAATTAACTTACATAGATTATTTGAAAATATAGGTGAAGACATTTTTTAAATGCTGTAAGATTCACAATTAGTCTTGTGGTCCTATAATGATATAAATATGTGAAGGAAATAACCTAATTCTCGTATAGTATAGATGAATAAAATAATAAGAGTATATTATTGAATAAACTAATACTCCCTCCGTCCCACATTTGGAGTCATTTATTGCTAATAAATGAAGTGAGATGGTAGAGTGTGTAATAAATGAAGTGAGATGGTGGAGTTGGTTGAAGGTGGGTCCCTTTTGATTTTTTATTTTTGTTTTGATTTATTTTAATGTAGATAATGACATTTTTATGTAATTTTGATGAAGAATGGGATAAAATTGTATGACCAAATATGGAAAATTCTAAAAGTGACTCTTAAACTGGGACGGACTTTTATGGCAAAAAGTGACTCTTAATCTGGGACGGAGGGAGTACTTAAGAAGTAGTAATAAAAGGCAGCGCACATCTTTTCCTCTCCTGCGTTTTATTTGCTGTTGGATGCGTTTCAAGCTGCTGTGTTTGCTGTGTTTTTTTAACACAGCAGGGGATCCCTACCCATAAAATTGATACAATTATTAAAGGTCAAAAATAAATTTCAAAGCTCGTTTTCCGGCAAGGCCCCCCCAAGCTTGATCCGACTTCGCCGTTGGTTAAAGAAAATGGCATGCTATATTCCATGGTTGATGGGAATTTTTGATTTGATTTGTTGACCTCCCCATTTTCGTAAACGTTCTGTCGTTTGCTCTACCTGCAAATTCACACAATTTGATCATATGGTAATGCAAGGTTAATTAATTTAATTTAAATTCCATAGGAAAATGGATGAATTCAAGATAGGCTATAAACTAACCTCTTTATTCCAGTTAGTTCGGTAAAGAAGCAGCAATAATAGTAATGTTTGTAAACCAACTCCAGCTATCATGCCTCCCCACAGTCCCTGTCACTCACACAATTGAGATACTACATGATGTTGAATCAATTTATTTAAACTAGCTAGCTTCATGAGGCCTAGTTCATAATTGTGTTACCACGACTCCGAGATTCGCCACATAACCGAGAACATAACCAAGGGGTAGACCAAAGACATAATAACATGCCAAGTTTATGTAAGCTACTTGGGCTTGCCATCCTCCTCCTATGGCCACACCTGCATCATTTATCACTACAAAAATTATACTCCATGTTTGCATTGTATTTGTAGGTGATACATACTTAAATAAGTGTAATTGGACCTGATACGACCGGTTGAATACTGTTGAGAAGCATGGTGATCCCAAGTAGGCCAGAGAGGCGAGCGACTGCGCTCTGCATATCTTGACTATCCGTAAATATGAGAGCGATGTGGTTTCTAGTTGCAAGCACAAGTATCATGCAGACAATCCCTATCGCTAGTGACTGCAAGAGCGTCACGTACACTGCGTATCTTGCTGCTCGAGGGTGCCCCATGCCCAGCTCATTTGACACTCGAACGCTTCAAATATACAAATACATGACGACTAGAGTTGTGATCAAATGAAAATCACATTAAAATGAGAAGTGAGAACAATATCAGTTGCTGACTTTCAATATCACAAAACTCTATTGATATTCATGAATCTATGAACTGATATGTTTTGTGATGCCAATGAATCAACGAATTGATATGGTTCTCGGTTCACATTTTAATTGCGGGTTTAGTAGAATATGAATCTATAAGTCATATCACCTTATAGCAGCATTGACTCCTATGAACACCATGGATTCCCAACCATTAACATTCATGCTAAATCAGAACAAGAAATCAACCAGCCATAACCAATTAAACATAGCATAATAATGCAAGTGAAATGATGTGATATTACCATATCGAAAGCGAGCCAACAGCAGTGACTGCATCATCAAGATGGCCAGTGAGGATAATGATGCTCATCATATACCAAATCTCCAGGCACAACATAACGGCAGACGCCAACGACAGCTTCAAGAAGCCCCAAACCTCGTGAAACGCAGCCCACGAGAACCCTCTCCACCCATCCTTACACCACCCCACCACATAAACAAACTGCGCGATCGCAGTGCCCCAGCTGGTGAGATCGAAAGCCACAGCCGCAGCAGTGGTTCCCCACCCAAGAACACAGACAAATAGCCAACACAGAAGGATGTGGAAAGCCAGAGAGAATGCAGCAATCCATGCAAGTACAGAGACTTTACTCTGTGCTTGCAGGAATTTCTGAGTGGGAAAAGTGATAGCAAGGGAGCAGAGCTGAGGGAGAATCATAAGGGTGTAGACCCCGGCAGGGGCCGCGATCTCCTCCTTCTGTCCGAGTAATCTCAGAATGGGAGTGGCGAAGATGTAGAGAGGCGAGAGGAGGGCGCAAGTGCCTAAGAGAATAACGATGGATCGTTGCATATAAACCCCGAGCATCTCAACTTCCCCGCTGCCAAATGCCTGCCCGCATAGGGTCTCAAGAGCACTCCCCATGCCAAGCTAAAATATTTGATAGTATTACAGACGAAACAGTAGAATTCATCCCAACAGTTAGTCTAACAGTCTATGGGACAGGACATTGAGTCTGTAACAGAGATGATATAATAGTAATAAATATTAATACAAACTGACCAAGAAGCCGAAGGCGAAGGTGCTGACGACAGAGAGGGCGATGGAGAAAGCGGAGAGCTGAATGTCGCCGAGATGGCCAACAAAGACGGTGGTGGCGGAGGTCATTCCGAACTGACAGACTATCTGAAAAGCAATAGGGCCGCCGATTTTCCACAACTTGGCCGACTCTATGCACCAAAGCCTCCACCATGACTTCAACCCCTTCACCGCCACGTAGTCTCCGTCGTATCCGATCAGATCAACCCCGCCTTCAAGCAGAGGCGCCTCCATCCACAGTCGTTTCAATCAACTAAATTATCTGATTTAAAATTTAAATATATAGTAAGGTATGGATACACCATAGAAGTCTGTATCAAACAACACACTAAATAACAAGAGACTAAAACAAAGTTATGATTTCTCAAAATCTGTGGTAATAAACTTTATCTGGCCCACCTACACTAGCTTCTTAATTTCCAGGTAAGCCTTCCAATTATACTTTAAATTCTACAGTCATAATCATAGCATATTTTTTCATTTATCATTAAACATCCAAAAATTCTTAATATTTTTTAGTATAATTTATTTTGGGATCGAGGATTTTTCTATGAAGGAAATATAGTAATTAATTAGTTATATCTTCTTTAATTAACGCGGGTTGATTAAGTAAAATGAAAATTCGCTTAAAATAGATGATTTTCATTCTCTTAGAAAATTATGAAAATGATAACAATTGTGGAAATTTATCACTACTCAAATAGAATTACAAAAATTTGAGAAATAGACCTGAGATTAATTTAATTTGGTATCAAAATCTACAAAATTCTTATTCCTATTTGACTTATTTCGTTTTATCAAGGCAATTGTATTTCTAACTAACTAAGGAATATCGTGAAACGTATCAAGATAATTTCATAGTGGAGTATGATATAAATTTCATATAATGTCGACTTTACGTAGTGCCGAAACTTCTCCTAAATTCTCATAATGGAGTATGATATAAATTTCATATAAATATATAATGCTTCTCCTAAATTTTCAAGGCTTTTTGTACGTAACCATAGCGTCTACTACAAATTTTGGCTTCTTAGATTTCCGATCGAAATGTGCACAAAGAATACTATATGTGCATTCCGAGTGCCTCTAGGGCATACCTCGTTGTAACTCTTAACGATTTTCTATTTTAAACCCTTGTTTTCTATTGGTTGACATAGATTGAAAATTCTCAAAATCTACGTAGACTTGAAGATTCACATGATTTTCTTAGTGATATACAAACCTCGTTCAATATGTGTGAGAATCTATTCTTCGTTGAAAAGTTGGATATTGTCGACCGCATCGCAGGGAGACGACGAGTCTTGGAAGGGATATGAGGATTGAAGCCATGAATTAAAAGTCATTGTTAATTGTTTGATAGACATCCATTCTTAGAAAAAAAAATTGGAATAATGACGAATTTTGATGAAAAATAAGAAAATAATTAAAGAAGATGGATGATTCGAGGGTGTGAAGGAAGAAGTATGGTGACTATAGGAGGGGATAAGAGGGGGGAAAAAGGAAGAAAAATTGGGGGAAAAAGTCATTATATCAAAGATAAAAGACAAACATTTCGTGCATCCCGGAAATGTATAAAATAATTATTTTACTTATTTTGTACTTATGTTGATTCACCAAAGAAATATCCAACATAAATTAACAAAAAGATCATTTTGGTTTTTCTTGTAATACCAATAGACAAATTGCATTAACAAACCTTGGACATGAGTTAAATTAAAACAAGTTCATTTCTTGCTCGTTGAAATTTTAATTAATTAGTACTATTAATTATATATCTTATGTATCATTTTGGATTTTCTTGTAATACCAATAGACAAATTGCATAGAACAAAACTTGGACATGAGTTTATTCATATACTACAATAATCACAGCAGAGCATAACACCAACAAACATACTACTATGAAATTAGAGTTGTAATATACTAAGCTTGTATTTTCAAACCCGATTTAAGCAAAATCAAATTGAAAGATGAAACTAAGTACTATAGTAGCAGTTTACTATACTTAAAGTTGACAATGTTTTATGTAAAACCAAAATTGTGCATCATTTCCAATTCGACGGATTTTGATCAATTTTGTGGTTTTAAAAATTTCAACGATTATATCTTTGATGTGTCGATTCAAAACTCAAACGAAAAGCATACAAAAAATAATGTAATTAAACACAATTATAAGAAATTGAATCTGTGGAATCTCAATACACGCACTATATATGTATCATGCAATTCCACTGGAGAGCCGCAAAATAAAATGCCACTTTTTCTTTCCTTTTTTTCAGTGGCCACTGCCCTCTCTATCGAATCCCAAACATCATCATTTCCACTTTTTGCCATTGTTTCATGGAGTACATTTTTATCCATTTTTCATCTTTATGTGTATGTTCTATTTAACGCTCTAGATTGAACTTATCATTCAAATTGACGGTTTGGATTTTTAACTTTTTTAGTTATATTTATAAGTTTTTTACTATAGGATTTTTAAATATTAAACCTCGATTCTTGCAAAATGTTAACTGATAGGGACCTCATGTCACACATTAAAAAAATATATTTTCCCGACAATTGCAATTCATTATTCCCCTCAGTCTCACAATAATTATCACTCTAATTATGGACACGGATTATACAAAATGTAAAGGAGAGTTGATTGGAAAAGTTAGTGGTATGTGGAATCCACTTTTTATATTAGTTTTATAATAAAATAATTATCACTCTAATTATGGACACGGGTTTTACAAAATGTAAAGGAGAGTTGGTTGGAAACGTTACTGGAATGTGGGACCACTTTTTTATATTAGTTTTATAATAAAATGTAAATGAAGTGAGTTAGTGGAATGTGACAACTACTTACCATTTATGGTAAAAATGAAGTGTGACAATTATTTTAGGGCGGACCGAAATGGAAAAGAATGACAATTATTATGGGATGAAAGGATTACTCTTCGTATTTTTTTGAATCAATCTTTTGAATATATTTTTTAGGGTTAGATTTCTTATTTAAAAAAGTCTTTTTTATTATAAGTCATCTCGTTCTCAAAATGGAAGTTTCTATTTTTTCTTTTTCCAAAATAGAAATAGTTTATATTTTTAAGAGAAGAATACAGTACAATCATTCTTCCTTTTAGAGATCCCTACTTATTCCAAACTCCCATTCTTGTGCAGCCGTCAAGATCAAGTTAGGCATATTAAAAACCTAACATTAGCTCGATCCAATATAACGATAAACTACAGTTTAGTTAGTAATTAAGATAATTAATAGGTCGAATATTCGAGTTATGATGGAGATAATTGTAAGACCATTAATTATTTTTTAAAAGTAAACTATCCAATCCAATGTTATGGTATACATTGTATGCTGTTTACATTTATAAATTCTTATTTTCCATATATTAAATTATTTATCACATGGTTTATCTTTTATTTATTTAGTGATTAAATTAATAAATACTCTCTCCGTCTCAAGGAAGATGACCCCTTATTTTGGTGACACGAGATTTTATGCAACTTTGTTTTGTGTATTGAGTGGAGAGAGTAAAGTAAAAGAAATGGAATAAAAGATAGATAAATGTGTTTCCATTTTAAATAATGAGTCATCTTGGTTGGAATAGGGATTTCAATTCAACACGAAATCCGTGGACCGGCCCGAACAACCCGGTAATATGAGCGGGTTAGGGCTGTAATTTTATTACCCAAATACAAAACGGGCTAAACGGGTTGACCCGAATGGGTTGGTGGGTTAAAGTTAGCCCGAACGGGTTGCGGGTCGGCCCGATGGGTTGCGGGTTTTAGTTATAAAATTATTAAATTTTAGGGGTTTTTTATATTTTTGAATCCTCAATCTTCATTCTACACAATCATTAGTCTTATTCAATCTTCATTCTACACTTTTTCACTCGATCCCACAATATTAGCTTTCAAGTTCCATCTCAACTCATTATTGCACCGTCCCATCATCTGTCACTAGTGTGTTACCACCACCAAAGCCAATCAAGACAAAATTAAGAACTAACCCATCAATATCTTAATATATTTATCAATTTAATAATGATTCATGTAAGATATGATTTTTAATTTTCATAAAGAATTAGTTATGAACAATGAGAGGTGATCAATTGCTAACTAATTAGCAATCCAAAATTGAGACCAATTTTTAACCATTAGATTAGAAGATCTTGTGGTTGATATAATGTCAAGAGTAATATATTTTAAATTTAAATAATTATTAATTAAATTAAAAGGGTATTAATGTCAAATCTTATAGGAAGTAATCCTAACTAACTACTTTCTCTCTTCTCAAAATCATCTCAAATCTTTAAATTTACGTAACTCTCTCAATTTAGATTATTTTTTAGCTAAAAATATATCAAATTAAAGATAATTTAATAAGGATTCCGACGAGATCTCAATTGCATATGTTCCGACGATGTTCGGGTGATGAAATTTGATAAATTATATTTCAATTTTCGTACATGTTGATAAGCAACTTTTATCAACAAATGCAACAAAAAATCTCAATATATTATAGGCAAAATCTCAATATTATGCATGTCCAATCTCAATAAAAATGTGTTGATATTTTCTTGTCCTTGTGTTGATATTCTAATGTCATATTGTTGATATTTGTAATACACAATGTTGATATAAAAAACACCCACGAAAATTATCATATGATAACATAATGACGATATTACCCTTTTGTTGATATTTTGTCTACTATTTATTGAGATTTGTGAGCTTTAATCTCATCCACTCATTTTAAAATCCAAGGGTGGAGATTTAGTCTTGATTTTGGATTTGGGTGCTATAAGCATTAGAATAGGACCTTACGAACAATGCCATAATAATGACATGAACACAAGCTTTAATTTATATTGTAGTTGATCGAGATGAAAGATTTATTTTCAAGTATTATTGAAGAAAACTATGAAAATTTGAAGATTTTATATGATTCTAAACTAAATAGAAATAAGTATCTAAAATTTAAAATCATTTTATAGAAGAAAAATTTGATACAAGAGATTATTTTCGAAAGCTTTTAGCCCGAATAGCCCGATGGGTTAGCCCAAAACCCGACGGGTTAGGGTTAGGGTTGAAAATTTATGACCCGAAAAAATCATAACCCGAACGACCCGCACCCAAATAGCCCGGCGACCCGAGTGGGCTGGCCCGAACCCGAATGGGTTAGCCCGATTGACATCCCTAGGTTGGAACAAACTAAAAAGGAAAGTACTCCTTCCGTCCCAATTTAAGAGTCATATTTTGCCATAAAAGTCTGTCCCAGTTTAAGAGTCACATTTAGAAGTTTTCATATTTGAACATAAAATTTTACCTCATTATTCTACAAAATTACACTCAAATGTCATTATCTACATAAAAAGTCAATCATCTCAATTTCCACCAATTCACTTCATTTATTACACACACTTCATTTATTACACACTCCACCAAATTCTTAAAATCCGTGCCATAATTAATTCTAACTCTTAAACTGGGATGGAGGAAATATTTCATTTTCAATGGACGGAGGAAGTAAAAAAAACAAGACCTTCTAAGGAATGATAGGTAAAGTTATATATGGCCTCTATAGAATCTCAAGCACAGTTGATATAGAACAAGTGGTAAACTCAACATAGATATATGTGGACAATAAAATGTGAATAGTTGTATTTTAGATCTAAAGTCATTTTTTATTTAGGACTACTGATTACACCGAAATGTGGTACAATATTGGATGGACCACGTAAAGATAAATACTTCGTGCCAGTTAAAATAAAAATACAAAATCTTGGTGATTATTTTTATTTCTAAATTTAGAGTACAAATAACATTAATCATATAGCGTTTGTCGTCGTCTACTTTGACTTGTATGTGTATTTTTTGGCAATCTAATTAATCATACCGTCTTGATAGAATGTATTTTCTGATAGAGTGAAATATTTTTTAGTATACCTACAAAATTTTTGTGTGTACATGGTGTAAATATTTTATAATAAAAGTATTAAATTTTTAAAAATAATCATTTACCATTCTCGAAAATTGGGCATATTTAAACCATCCCCAACATAAAAACACACGAGCACAAAAATACACTTCAAAAAACTAAATATTAAAACAAGGAAAGGGACCGACATAACAGTAGAAATATTATTTCAGAAACTAATTTCAAAGAATCTTTAGTAAACAACCAATATCGAATTCTTAATTTAAGTCACCCAATTTGTAACTATTAATTTTATTTATTTTGATAGCTTTCGTTGAGATTCTTTGCGTCGACGCCAACGACCAATATAATTAAATTTTATTGTGAAAGTCAAAATGGATTTCAGGAATTTAATACTCCTTACATAATGCTTTGGTGCCCATTCTAAATTTTTTATAAACATAACTAAAAGTTAAACTTATATTAACCAATAAATATTATTCTCATAAATTTCTAATCGAAACTATACTAGTCTTATTTTATAAATTTCTAATCAAAACTAACTAAATTCATTTTATATTGTCATGGGCACAACTCATATTTCCAAAACAAAGAAATTAAATACTGTTATTAAGATTTAAGAAAGTAGGATCTTTTATTAATTAACAACTTGACGACGACCTTGAATTTCTGTGTATTTAAGACAGAGTATTATTCATTTCCGGATTATAATAATATTATTATAAGGATGTGATATTTGATGAGCTACAAAATGACAATGATAATATCGTCACCTACAAATTTTAATTGGAATCTGCATATTTTAATTATATTAGTGCAACATTTATCCTCATGAGCTTATTTTTAATTTGTCATTTAATTTAGCTTTTTATATCTTTTTGGGGCCTGATTCCTCAATACCTCTCACTTCTTGCTTGCATATATTTTCCATTTTATCTACACATATAATGTCAATAATAATGATTGATATAGTTTATTCAATCGCATATTTTTTCTTTCTTATCGCACATTTTGTTTGAGAATAAGCGAAGTAATACGCTAACATTTCTACATATATCATATTTTAGTGCGCTTCACGCAAAAAGATTTATTCTTTTATTACTTCTTTCATTTGCGAAAAATATTCTATTTTTTGATACATCTACAATTTAAAATCTGATTCTTATATTTTTATTTTAGATAAATAGACTCTATATTCCACCAGAAGCAGACCCATATACAATGTGGGTGGGACTAAAACCCTTAATAAAAATTAGTTTTGAGCTTTTTTTCTTATATATAAATTTTTAAATTTTATCCAAGACTAATGCAAATTATTATGTAAAAACCCATATAAATAATCTAAAACACCCAAATAATATATTTTAAAACAAGTTTGGAAATCACGACCCTTATTGTTATTTATTCTTCATCGGCCCCTATTAATTCTACTTAATCATTAAATTCAAGTTCCATAGTATAATTAATACTAATGAACAAGTGTATAAAAGTAGAGTACATGTTTTATTAACTTTTTTTTAGGGAAATTGGTCTCTAAAATCATGAACTTTGCCCAAAATTTGGTATTTCCCATGAACTTTGAAATTGGTATATAATATCACGAACTTTTTTTTACTATATTTCTTTATAATTTCAATCAATTTCTTAAAATTAGTATGAAGTCCAATGAGACTATAAATATCGGAATGAGGAAATACTACTCAAATTTTCAGTAAGGAAATAAAGTTTTTTAGGAGCACTTATATGAGAACAATTTTTCTTAGTTCATAAACTTAAAATAAATGATAATCTTGTTTTATTGAAGCCAACTCCATAATATATTAATCGTTAATGCCCTTGCTAAACCGTAGGTAATCCGCATGAAGTCAGACAAGTTTAATCATCAACTTAAATATCAGAAACTTTGTTTAATTATCTCTAATTACTGCTAATACACTGTTTACACACAAAATTAAACAAGCCGTCTCTATCTTAAATGCGTCTACACTTTCGTAGTAAATTCCACTTATTAATTTTCATCTCACAAATCTGGTAAAAATACAGACAAATGCTATTTTGCACCTCTGAATCTGACCATTTTTATCCTCTTCTCTCTCCACTTCAATAATACTCTTCATAAATTATCCAAAATCATTACACGCACTTATATGTGAAAAACCCACACACACACATATATATTTATATTTATATATACGCACATACAAAAGTGCTCTGCCTTCTTATTCTTGCCCAACTTGCCTCTCTGTTTTCCCATTTCTTTGTAGAGTTCTAAAACAGAGGAACTCAGCTGCGAAACAGGGAAGACCTCTCGAGGTAAACACCCCAAATTTTTTGGAAACAAAATATCTTCCTCATTCCGATTTTGATGTTTATTGCTTGATTTGATTTGAGAATTTTGGGGGATTTTTTTTCATTATGTTACTCAATTAAGAAAATTGTTTTCGATTTCGTTTTAAACATACAATCTTCAATTTCTTCAAAAATCTGTGTTTCTGGTTTTGGGTGGATCTTATAACCGAAAAAAATCATTTCTTGACATACTATTTTCTAGTGATTTTGTTAATCAATGAGACATTAATTGTTTTTTTTTTCGCGGGGATTTTTGAAATAATTTTTCGTGGCAATTTCCGTGGAATATCTGATCTTAGATTTACTTGGATCTGTATTTTTTTTTTGTCATGATGGCAGCTTTTATTATCACAGATGTGAGAATCTAAGTAGTTCAAGAAAAGTGCGTTTTTTTATTTCCTACCTTTTCGGTTAAAGTTTCATGTGTTTGCTGTGATGAAATTTACTTTGCCTTAAGTCTTTTTCATTATAATCCTTGAATGTATTTGCATATATATCTTTTATTCCCCATTGGGTTTTTGAATTATTCGAGTATATATTCTGAATTTTGAAACTTTCATTTTTTGTAGCTGCAATTGCTAGGAACATCCCTAATTGTGTTTTTTAATTCATCTTTACAGGTGGGAATGGAATTTAAGTGATTTATCCCTTTTGCATAATTCAAGATCTAGAAGGCGATTTATTGAACTTTTTTTTGTTGGTGTTTGGTGTGGTGAGATGATGATGTTTGAGGAGATGGGGTTTTGTGGCGATCTCGATTTCTTTTCGTCTGCTCCGGTGAAGGAAGCCGATGTGTGTGGTCTGCAGTCCGGGGCTGAGGCGGATGCGGAGGGCGGTGTGGAGGAGGACTACACGGACGATGAGATCGACGTGGATGAGCTGGAGAGGAGGATGTGGAGGGACAAGATGCGGCTGAAGAGGCTCAAGGAGATGAGCAAAGGGAAGGAAGGCGTTGATGCTGCGAAGCAGCGCCAGTCGCAGGAGCAGGCGAGGCGGAAGAAGATGTCGAGGGCGCAGGATGGGATCTTGAAGTACATGTTGAAGATGATGGAGGTTTGCAAGGCTCAGGGCTTTGTTTATGGGATCATCCCCGAGAAGGGGAAGCCGGTGAGTGGAGCCTCGGATAATTTGAGGGAGTGGTGGAAGGATAAGGTGAGGTTCGACCGGAATGGGCCGGCTGCTATTGCTAAATACCAGGCGGATAACGCCATCCCTGGGAGGAACGAGGGGTCCAGCCCCGTTGGGCCGACTCCTCACACCTTGCAGGAGCTCCAGGACACCACCCTTGGCTCGTTGCTGTCGGCTCTGATGCAGCACTGTGATCCGCCTCAGAGGCGTTTCCCGTTGGAGAAGGGCGTCCCGCCTCCATGGTGGCCGACCGGGAAAGAGGAATGGTGGCATCAGTTGGGCTTGCAGAAGGATCAAGGCTCCCCTCCTTACAAGAAGCCTCATGATCTCAAGAAGGCGTGGAAGGTCGGGGTTCTGACAGCCGTGATCAAGCACATGTCTCCCGATATTGCCAAGATCCGGAAGCTCGTGAGGCAGTCCAAGTGTTTGCAGGACAAGATGACGGCCAAGGAGAGCGCGACCTGGCTGGCCATCATCAACCAGGAGGAAGCCCTGGCCCGGGAGCTCTACCCCGACCGCTGCCCGCCCCTCTCTGGATGTGGCGGCGGCAGTGGAACATTCGCCATGAACGACAGCAGCGAGTACGACGTGGATGTGGGCGACGAGGAGTCCAACTTCGACGTGCAGGAGCAGAAACCACCACCCGCGACGCTCGGGCTATTGAATATCGGGATGGATAGGTTTCAAGATCGGCTTCCGATTCCGCAACAGTCTCACGCCATCAAGGACGAACTCATCACCAACTTAGACTTCTCGAGGAAGAGAAAGCCCGGGTGCGAGCTCAACATGATGATGGATCAGAAGGTGTACACGTGCGAGTTTCTTCAATGCCCACACGCTGAGCTCTGCCATGGCTTCTACGACCGAGCCTCCCGCGATAATCACCAGCTATCTTGCCCTTACAAGCAGTTTGGGGTTCCTAGTTTCAGCATTAATGACATCAAGCCAGTCATCTTTCCTCAGTCCTTTGTCCATCAGAAGCCATCTCCACTCCCCGTCAACCAAACTCCGGCCCCACCCTTTGATCTCTCCGGCCTAGGGGTCCCAGAAGACGGGCAGAGGATGATCAACGAGCTCATGTCCTGCTACGACAACAATGTAGTAGGGAACAAGAACACGAATGCAGGCAGCGCCCCCAAGGACAGCGGCTACCTCCAAACGCAAGGAATGGTGATGGACGCCAGCCTATTCGAAGACGACCACAACCACAACACCACCAACATTCATCACAATCCCACAATGTTCCGGACAGCTGATCGGTTCAATCAATCGAAGATGTTGAACACACCTTTCAACACCAACCCTACTGAGAATTTCCAGCTAATGTTCAGTTCTCCGTTCAATATACCGGCGGTAGATTTCACCGAGAATTTCGGGCCGAGGGATAATAGCCTGGCAAAGCAGGATGTTGCAATGTGGTACTAAAAGTAGTCTCAATACAGTTTCAAAGGTGGATTTTTTTTTAATCTTCACCTGTCTTTTTCTTAGTTTTTACATGCTGTGGTGTGTTTTTAATGTTGCTAGAGTTTGAAGATGTTATGTAATAATCAATGTGGGGATTGTGGTATGGTATGGTGTCCCATGTCTTTAAAGATGCTTTGGTAGATTAGATAAGAGCTTATAAAGATGTTACATAAATAAGGTTGTTTTTATGGATATTTTGGAGTTAGGCTAAGGTCAGGCAGAAAAGGATAAAGTTGAATGTGGATGGCTGTATTTTGTTGACTGAGGAACTTGGTTTGTGATTGTGATTGTATTTGTGTTTTGAGTGGCCACAGCTGTAATGGAATTGCAGCTACATTAAGATTAGCAATTGGAGTGAGGGAATGGATCTATTATGGTTCATGTCCCATCAATACCCCACTCCCTTACCTTTTTATTAATGGAATTTCTCTTCTGTCATATTTCAATTTCTTTACTTTGGGATGCAAGTTTGGCTGAACTTTATTTGAGAGAGAACAAATAAGTCTGCCACCTTCCTATTCAAAGTGAGTCCAGAATTATCCCAAGGGGTGTGGTCGAGTGGCATGTGATTCGTCCTTTCTTAATTAAACAGTTGGAGATTCATCCCTGTCTTTGAGTATGGAGCTGCTTTAAATCCTTGGGCTAATTATTCACTCATTAAGGTGCCTACAAATCAGCACAGAGCCTTAGTAATTACTAAAAACAAATGAGTCCAAAATCTTGAAATATCTTCTTTTCTTCGAAGAGGAGATCTTTGGTTTGTTATTGATTCCCATTCCATCCTTGTATTTTGAGTTTAGAAAGGAAAGGGGTCTTCAAATTAAACTCAAGTAGCATAGTTAAGATTAGTTAGACATGTAAACTAATTACATTTAATTAATTAAGGATAATGGAATAATAATGCAAAGGGTAGGTGATATGGTGTCGTCAAGCTAAGCGAAAGGGGGCCCCTTCAACTTAATTTAATAAGTAAATTAGGATAATGTTATGTTGATTTGGAGGCTTCTTACTTCAAGAATTCTTGTAGTTTTCATCTCTTTATCTTTTATTGCAGCCGCCCACACACAATGCCACCACTATTTCATCAATCCCATGCACAATCGAAAAGTCATATATATATGTATTGTAGTATAAGCATGGGGGGATGCACATAAAGGTAGCATAGTTTTTGTCGAGAAGCAAATGCTGTTCATTTAGTCATTTTCTAATTCATTTGGATTGTTTTTTACTCACTTCCATCAATTATTTATGAACAAATGACTTTCTCGCTTTACTTTATTTGCAGTTTCGCGCATTTCCTGGAAGAGAACAATTAAATATATTATTTTTTCATTGAATTGTATTTTACAATTTTGCACTTAAATCATGACCCTATTTCAAATTTTTGGATTTATTCCTACCAATAATGAAGTGAAGTAAAGAGTTTTTTAAAAAAGGGACTCCGGTATGGGTCGTGGTTGTAAGTCAATAAATATGATTTAGGACAATCTAATATAGTGATCTGTCATCTTTAAGTATAATGTCGTTATTATTAATTGCAAATTTTTTTGGGTCCGTTCATTCCTATTGATAAATAAGTTTTTGTCACACATGAAAGCACAATTCAAAACGCACTATTATAATGTGTTTTGAACAATAGCCGTAGTTATTCGGTTTTTATTATTATTATTTTTTTTAATTCATCTACTATTCTTACAATTATATAGTTTAGATAATTAGGACTCCAATTGTGAATCGAATTTGGGAAGCTCAATCATTAAGAGCCCGAATTAAAATATAAAAGATTTAGCATAAAATTAAAGAAATTATTATAGTGAACTCTATTAATTTGATATAAAGTGATTTGCATAAATAGTAAAGTATATTTATCATAGACTTTAGAAGATGGAGTATATAGTTACTCAACTCGTATATCTTAAAATATAAACAAGAGATTTAAACTATCCCCCATCTATGTAACTTCAATTGTTCATGGCTTCCAATAATGGCAGTTGACTTTAGGGATTAAAATAGTTCTTTTAGGTCATAGTTCATTCAATCTAAGTAAACTCAAACTGAAAATGATAGCTAGATAACAAGTATTTGACCTACAAATACAGGGAAACTCTTTGAACAACCCTTATACAACTAATAACTATAATTAAAAAAAAACACCTACACCTACAATAATCCATCTAAAATAGAACTAAAAATAAAGTCACTTCCTATCCCCTTGGAACCTTACACGACATGCACAAAAACAAAATAAAAAAGGAAGCAATTTCCATAATTTTTTAAAAAAATTATCATATTTTTGGAATACATGTGTGAAATTACACAAACGGTATAGTCATACCGCAAAAATCAACATTGATTTGCAATATCTACTAGAGCCGGGAAAAAAGCCCGGCACGACCAGACCTGACCCGTCTGACTAGAAGGGGGCATTATAATCTTGAAATTGTAAGTGTGTAGCTACATCATGAGGCAACATTTTCTGGCAAGAGAACATGCATGGCTTCTACTTCACCACATACAAGTTCATGCATCTACACAATTTGATCTCCCACAAAACGATAAAACACTAATTTTTTATTTATATTCATAAACCCTCTTAATCCCATTTAATTAACCATGGCATGATTTAATTAATCATACTTTCATGACAACACACTATCATTAATATTACAAAACCTCAGATTAGCAGACATATGCTTGGTGTTATGTTGAAAGAGAGAACTGTCTAATTAATACGGATAGACTACTTTAAAATACATATAAAACTTGATCAACTTATTAAATTAATCAAGTTTATCGGCACTTCTCACACACTTTTGGTGAATAGTTACTTTTATAATCTTGTGACCTGGCTAATGTGGTTGTTAATCCATGTCGTGGCGGTTATTGATTGGCTGGTGTTTGTTTAATTAAGGTTCTTTGTAATCATAGTTAGGGCACAATCAAAACTTCATGTGACTTTTAGATTTATTCAATGGTTATTTTTTATATAGCTAGCTAGTGTACCTTGTTCTGCTACTTTCTGTTGGGAGCAATTATTATGAAATTAAGAATACAATTATTGAGTAAGGAAATAGAAAGGGGACATGAGATCCACAAGAGTAGAGACATATACGACTACAAATTTTAAAAAGTAAATTCTCATGATCCAATACTTTAGTGGACATGTAATTTTATTTCTAAGTACTAAATGTGCGAGCACGTAGGTGAGTTGTCCATTTGCTAATTAGGATGACAAAACAAATTTAAAAATATATTTGTTACTCATGAGTCATTAATATTCGAATATTAAATAAATGAATTATAAAGATAACAATAGTTTTTT
Organism: Salvia hispanica; assembly: GCF_023119035.1. Classification (NCBI taxonomy): domain Eukaryota; kingdom Viridiplantae; phylum Streptophyta; class Magnoliopsida; order Lamiales; family Lamiaceae; genus Salvia; species Salvia hispanica. The sequence continues at coordinate 15,289,306 of NC_062969.1, forward strand.
CTTTATTGGATATTATTTCGTAAAAAGGTAGTACTTTCTCTTTTTTTTGTTATTTCATGCAGGCTACAAGTCTCATTTTTACTTGTGGCCTAAAATAAAATTTTGATATTCATTTTATTATGTTATACAAGTCTCATGTATAGTATAATTGTGGGAAATGAATATATTCGATGAATGCTACTCATAACTAATTAAATTAAATAAGTTGAGTAAAATTCAAGTGAATGAACGGATTCTAACATTTAAATTTGCTAAAAAGTGCAATAGTTGTACCACTTTTACACTCTTATTCTTTCCCGTTTTCTTGTAATTGATATTTTTAACTTTGAACCCTTTTGAGTTTCGAAAGGGCTATACATGGCAAGCACTTTTAACATTATTTAAATAAACATAAATAATTACATTAATTATATTTATCAAGTGTTTGTGACACGTGTCTTGCTGCCGAATGGTACAAGTCAACCCTTGTGTATAATAATGAGAAAGAGGCGTGTTAAATAATAGTATTGTAATAGTGGATTTAATTTCTTCCACTTAGAAATAATATTTTATTGCCTGATTTTATTTAATTGCTCATTCTCTCCCTTCTGTCATCCTAGCTGTTGTTGTTTTATTTGAAACAAGGTACATCCAATGGGAAAAAATCCCCACACATTCACCAAAAAAATTAAAAGATTTATACTCTATTTAGAGTAATTGTACCACATTGTTTAAACAAATGTCACTCATTTTGGTTCACGTACAAGAATAAAGCGAAAACTCAATCTTCAGTCATTTCCATTAAATTTAAACTAATTCTTCAGTCATTTCCATTAAATTTAAACTAATTTTTTTAATTTGAGTCCTCTTAAAAATTAGTTTCACTCTAATTATTTATTCTAAAATATAATCTAATTCAGTTACATTTTATACTTTCTCAATTTTTACCAACATACTTATTTAAATTACATATTAATCCCATAACACTTTATCAATGATTTATATAAATTAAATAATTACATAAAATTTTCTTATAAATATATTTATATAGTATTATACTTTATACTCAAAAATAATTACACTAACTTTAAAATTAAAACACACTAAACATACTACTATAATAAAATTGAAACGCATTTATAAACAAAATGAGGGAATAAACAAAGATATTAAAAAAAAGAATTATAAGGCCAAGTTTGAGGAAAATCAAAAGATGGCCCAAGAACACAAAACAATGAGGGTAGAAAATAAAACAATGGCTATGAACTTGAGCTCAGTGGTAGACGATCCTTATAGTCGTGCTTATTCAAGCTGAAAGAAGGCACATTTTACAGAAAAAAGCTCAATAAAAAACAACCAAATGACGGTGCGATCAAGATATATTCTTCATACTTTGACAATATTGTAGGATTTGGTTGTGATTAACCGGATTATAAGATTACATAATTTTTATTTTGTTATTGTAACTTATTGTTCGTATTTTAGTTCACATTAATTAAATAATAATGGGCCCATTTGAAATATTTCATAAATTTTGTGCAGTAGCACCATATTTATTGTTGTTCTGTATAAAAACCCAAAAATGAGTTTGGATTTGGTGTATAGTTGGAGATATTTTCTACACCAAATATGAGTATGATATATGGTTGAAGATGGTCTAAGTTCCAAGTTCCAGTTGTTTTGTTTTGAAGAAGCACAAACATTAATATGACTATTTTGAAAGATAATTTTAAATAGGGATAATTATCATTTAAATCACAATTTTTAGTTGATTTCTGGTCAATTTCATAACTTATAAAAGTAACTAATTAAATCATAGACTAAAGGCAAAATTTAGTCTCTTACATCTGCGTTAAAAAAACGTTTTTGTCTTACACATTAAGTGTGCTACGGAATGCTCCCAAACAATATATTTTCGTCCAAAATTAACATTTTTTTAAAACTCAGTCATCAAACATTTTTAACCAAATTAATCACTTAGTTATGAATCTAATTAATCAGATTAGCCTAATTACTTTAATACTAAAATTTATAAAATGTTTTTTATTCATAATGAAAATGAAATGAAATTAATATTGATAGGTAAATTTGTGAATATTTTATAAATTATAATTCAAATTAATTTTTATTATAGGTAAAAAATTATAAATATTAATATTTTTGTTATATGTAAAAAAGTATTTTCTAAATTTTAATATTTCTTAAATTTATAATATATTGGACGATTTTGACTTATAAAGATGTTATGCATTTCATTCTTTCAATCTTATCCGTATATATTGATCCAAAAATTAATTTCCATCTCTCATAAAATAATCTCTTTTTTTTTTCTGTCACACAAAATTAGTCTCCTATATTTCGTACGTTTTTCTCTCTTATGAGGTGGTTTCAATTCTTCACCAAGAATACAAGAATTACTGTTCTTTATATCTCTTTCATACTCTATCAATTTCACAATGAAACTCGTGCCAGTCCCTAAATTTTTTATTTTTATGGAATGAAAAGAGTATAAGTGTTTAGTTATGAATAGTTGTACATTAGTGCATCTCTTTAAAGAAGGGTCAATGACATATTTGGATTTTACATGGTTTTAGAGGGTGGTTATTTGTGAATTTGATCATATTTTGTCTATTATTGGACGTGTTTATATCTAGTTCTCTATGTTGACCATTTTGTTAAGAATGTGTAGAAAAAGGTACAAAATATGTGGATGTGCAGCAGCTTTGGTTTGAGACAATATTTACTGGAGATTTTGAAGTCCAATCAGCCCCTAATGCATACCAATCTCTTCATCTTCGAAAGAGCTTCGCGTGGGTATCTCACACGCCTCAATCGGAGTTCGGTAGAAGAAGTTATGGCCGTTATACGAACACTGCGCTGTCCAGAAATTCCCACCCGGCCGGGTGAATTATTACCCTATAATTCCACCCGGCCGGGTGGCGTAATTATGCCTGCGAGATTCCAGAGAGTACCAAAGAAGTCTCACCCGGCCGGGTGAATTTCCAGTGGATTAATTCCACCTGGCCGGGTACGTCATTTTGACATTTTTTAGAGCTGAAACGCAATTTTTTGAGGAGAAAATAAGAAGGAAGAATTAGGTCAATTCTATTCATTCTCTACAAGTGACAAAACACATCTCTCTCTTTGTGAAGAACTCTTGGAAGAAGATTGAAGATTCAAGCTTCAATTCTTCCGCCAATTGCAATTCGGATCATGATTTTTATTGTTTTGCTTAGTTTCTTTTTGTTTTCTACCATGAACATGAGTAACTGAACTTTTTATATAAAATTCTTGGTGAAGATGCATTAATTCATAATTTTAATCCAATTGACTTCGTTTTTATCTAGCTCTTATAATTGTTTGGTTTATTCCTGTGCTTTTTTCTGTCAATTGCTTGATCACCAATTGGTAGTGTTAGGGTTTCTTAGAGTAATCGAGAGGTGAAATAATTAATCTTGAAAGAGGGATAATTCACACCTTAATTCAATAAAACTCGGGAGAGTTGAGGTTTTGAGTGAGATCTTTAATCTAATCGAACTATTAGGAGTTAGGTCTAAGAATTAGAAGGGGACTTCAATTATTACACCTAATCTACGGATTTCTCACCTCGGGAGGGGGTTTAATCTATATTTGTGATTGATTCAACAATTCTGGAGACTTTAAATGGTAAATCGGTTTCAATTGGGTTAGGCTATGAGTTGTGCATCGGATCCTTGAATTCTGCATATTTTTCTATCATTTTCTACAACTTGCTTAATTGTTTTCTTGTTTAAGTGCTTATTTTAATCTCTGATTTTATATGCTTTCAGTAGTTGTTAGTTTAAAACCAAAATTCTCGATCGTCTGGATACTAGTTGAAATTGGTTCGTGGTACTTAGGTTTACACTTAATTGTCTTTGTGGGATACGATATACTCTTACTTACTATTTGCTACAATAACCTTGTACACTTGCAGGTATTATTTGGGTAAAATAAAGTTGAGTCAGTCAATAACCATTTAACTCATAAAGTTTGGTCAAATTTTAGTATGTCCAATGAAATTGAAATATTAAGTCACGAAATTAAATTTTTTCTCAATTATCTCATTCATGCACAATAGTCGAATTTTAACGATATCCAAAACGACGTGTTTCATTAAAATAAATATTTTTTGTTTACTTTCCTTTATTTTCTTATTTCTATTCTTATTTAATTGAAATATTATCTCTTTTAACATCACTAAAAGGCGTTAATTGTGCATGGACGAGACAATTAAAAACTCGTCCAATTAAAAAAAAATTAAAACCTTATAATTAATATTCCAATTTCAGAATTAATAGGAATAACTATTATTTGACCAAACTCATGATTTAGATGAGTATCACTATCATCCCTTTCAAACAATGATATTTATGACGTGAGCAATCAACATTTTTTAATGGGCCTGTCATCTAAGAAAGTTTAAGAATGAATTAAATAGTATTGTGGCCCACTAATATGACATTAAATAACAATGCTCATCTCCTTTATCAGTATATTTGCGGCCCAAACCATGTTTGTAGGCTTTGGCCATACAATGCAGCCTTGATAATTAAATAAAATATATTAAATTTATTTAGAAATATTTCATTTTTTTACTTCTTAACTGCTAATGATAACATTTTAAGTCATTGATACTCGAGAAATATACTTTGAGAAGAATGGGTGTTTTTTTTATCATTTAGGCTAAGAGGTAGCTTGGTGTACTTCTTTCTTTTAGTTTAACACAACAATATTAGTACTTCTCCGTCCCATAAAAGTTGATACAAAACTTTTGGGCACGGAGATTAAGAATTTATATTAAATAAATAGGAGCGATGAAAAAAGTAGGAAAGATAAGAGAGAGTAAAGTAAATGATGGAATAAAGGAAGAGTGATTAGATGTTTTGTCTTTTGTTAAAAAAGGAAATGACTCAACTTTGTTGGGACGGACTAAAATGGAATACGACTCAACTTTTATGGGACGGAGGGAGTATTATTTTTATATTAACAATATTTTTATATACTGTATATGTAAAACTACATTACATGAAAGAATAAATCAACATCCTTGGCTGAAAAAACGCATAAAATCAAATTCAACATCCTTGGCAAAAGAATAAATCATACTATTTGTCATGACTAAATGTAGATAAATGTACATTGGTCACCAGAGCTCATACTCACAAATCAAAACGAGACTACATTCTCCTTTGCAAAAGTCTTGAGAGGAACAAAGCTCGGCGTTGTAATGCATACACTATCAATACGTGAATAAAGCATATCAACTTCTTTAGTAGTATTAGTTTTAGTGTCGTATAATAATGTGCCCCCGTTCTCTCCCCATTCTAGCAAGATGGAACTATCTTCAAAAACTTTGATCACGCGAAGAAAATAAGGTGAATAACTTAAAAAATAACCAGTCTTGATTGTGAGAACAAATTTTGTTGTCCAAGATTTCTCATCACCATATTCCTTCATCAACCATATATTAATCTCATAACTAGGTGCATACTCATTCTTTGAACTCAAGCACACACATAAACAATCCCCCAAAACAGATAATCGCCCTAATTGGCAAGGAAAATCAACAGGAGGAGCCGAAAAGAAGCTAAAAAGTTCTGTTTCAAGATCAAGACAACAAACTCCCCAAGAGGATCCATTCCATTCCAACCAATGCAGATTTCCATTTAGAAATAAGCCTCTTGAATCACGTGTCACTGACAAGCTATCAAAAGCAATACTTCTCCACAATCTAGTCCCTATAGTGTATACTTGGCATAGTGTTTTACAGGAAAACCTAACCACCTTATAATGGCCACTTATTTTGCTCACTCCAAATCCATACTTGCTGAATAGAAGCGGATGTCGTGTAGGTAGAGGATCAACAATTGAGATATGCTCACGAGTGACTGGATTGCATAAGTGAAGATGACTATCAAACTTTGGCCGATGTAAGAGCAAACCATTAGCTGAACCAAGCAGTGGCCCATGAAAAGGGTGGTCTAAGTTAATTACATCCCAACAATACTCATCACTGAGATCATTTACAAATTCAATTAATTTACATGGCTTCAAACCCAATTCCAGATGAAAAAGAGAGCCATTGGGTGGGCCTTGAAATATAGCGAGACAAGGGACTGATTTAGAAAGATGGGACTTGACAAACTCATGAGTCTTGATCAGATCGAACCATGACTTACAAACCAACTTGCAGCAAGTGGCGGTTCGTGCGGGGAGTCTGGAGAGGATGTCTAGTGTGATTTCTGATGGCAGCCATTCGAAGAAAACTTGGTCCATTTGGGATAATCAATAGTTTTGCAGTCTTCTTGATCTTATATCTAAACAACAAAACAGTTTCAGTCTTCAACTATTTTATATCTAAACAGCCAAAATTCATAGTCTACTATTTTTCTATCTCAATAGTACTATAATTCGTTGTGTGTGAGTTGGTCTCAGATTCGAGTCCTCCATGGCGTGACCTTTAAATTAAATATCATTTACCCATCTAAATAAAATTAGTAAGTAGTACTAGTACTAAAATTTGTCTCTGCCATGGATAAAGGCAATATTTTTATAAGAAATTAAACGAAATAAAATGAGTAAATGCAGAAATCTATCCAACTCTAAACCCTAATCAATTCGGAGCTACTGCTAATGTAAAGATCCGAAAAAGCAAAACACATACGCATATGCAAAAGCAAAAAACATTTAGGTCCGCATTCACAAATAAACCGGTACAAAATTGAAAAAAGGTGGAGTAGTAAAACAAATTGACTTGACGGAAATAATTTACCTTGTCGGGATTGTGGTGGAGACTGACGGCTCTAGAAGGCGGAGATGGGTTGAATAAATGACAATAGTAAAGTTAAATTAAATGTATTAATTTTCACTGAATTATAGTATTAAAATTTTATTTTATTATTAGTTACTATATCAGAATTAGTATATAGCAACATGAAAAATTTATGACAATTTTTTATATAATTTCATGCTTGATTCGAAATAATTTAAATTAGGGTTAGGGTATGTTTAAATATGAAAAATATGTTACCTTAAAATTTTAATATTTTCATATATTGTTATGGAAATATAATTTATTTTAAGGTAATTTATATTTATAAATTGATTCACAATGTAAAATATTATATGTACAATTTATATACATTTATCACTACCTAAATGACAAAAATGAGCAGTACTAGTACTAAAGAAAGACTTTCCTATTTGAAAATTACTACTACACTAGTCTACTACTTTCTATACTCAACATAAATATGGAAATAAATAAACCATAATTATGGAGTAACAAATCCAATCCAAACGTGAAAATAAATAAATGATTGTTATGGAATAACAAATCCCGTATAATCATTGAAGCAAATATAACGACAGCTATGGAATTAAATCTTAATCCTAATTGAATCCATCTCATGTCGGTAATTCGGCATCAGTGTGATTTTAGGACATAATTATTTTTTTATTGAAGTTTAGGGCTTGATTATTTGAAAAACTGAAGTCCATGCCCATTTACTTGGGCCTTTTTTAATTTAGGTCTTCTTATTAGAAAAATATAGAAAACGCAATTTCACCAACCGATGTTTTAGTGTATGGAAAATATTGAAGAACATTTATGCAATATTTATCTCTCATTCTCTGTCACATCTGATTCTATGTCTCACCTGTACAAGATGGAGTATTTGAATATAGACAACAAAATAAATGAAATGGAAAAAACATACAAAAACGAATGTGGACTCTCGATGCTAAGATGCTAGAATACAATTATACAAATAAGAGAGAATAGATAAATTATTTGAATTGTGATATCCATCTACACCTCATGCTTTTACAGGCACAAATATGAAGAATCATAAAATTAAACCACTATTAAACAATCATTAAGCTAATGGTGATTACAACAAAATGGAAAACCAAAAGTTAAAAATTTAAAATTCATTTTAAACAATCATTAAGCTAATGGTGATTACAAGAAAATGGAAAACCAAAAGTTAAAAATTTAAAATTCATTTTAAACAATCATTAAGCTAATGGTGATTACAAGAAAATAGAAAACCAAAAGTTAAAAATTTAAAATTAAAAATGAATTATATAAATGTTAAACACTATATATATTATATAATATTTTAAATATGATATTATAAATTACAATGATATTTTGGTTAGTTATCACAAAACTCCCCTTTTGTAAATGTATAGGCTGTCATTTACAACAATTGGCATTAATAACAACATAGTCATCTCAAATTCACATCAAGCTAAAATAGCTCCACAATCGTATTTAGAGTCAACAGTCAGATGCAAGGACAATCCACCTATGACGTAGAATTATCACACAACATCAAGACTATAGCCCCCGATAGAGTGTAAAGCCCTACCTAAGCGGTGTCACATATCTCCTCAACATAGCCAATTACATCCATAAAATTTTGCTACCCAAAATCGCATTGACAAATTCTGTATTCGGCAACAATATAAGAACTTACCAGTAATTATCTCTTATTGTCTATTGATAATAGGTATGTAGTGTTTGTTTTAATAATATAAGAGTGCATCTTTCCAACTCTTTCAGTTTAAATCAACAATATATGACTATTTTTATATTAAAATATTGTTATATACATGGAAAACTACATTGCATGAAAGAATAAATCAACATCCCTGGCAAAACAAAAGTATAAAATCAATATCCTTAGCAAAAGAATAAATCATTTTGTCATGAAAAAAAGTAGATAAATTACATTGGTCACAAGAGCTCCCTACTCACAAATCAAAATGAGCCTACATTCTCCATTGCAAAAGTCTTGAGAGGAACAATGCTCGGCGTTGTAATGCATAAACTATCAATACGTGAATAAAGCATAGCAACGTCTTTAGTAGTAGTATTAGTTTTAGTGTTGTATAATACTATGCCCCCGTCCTCTCCCCATTCTAGCAAGATGAAACTATCTTCGAAAACTTTGATCGCGCGAAGATAATAAGGTGAATAATTAAAAAAATAGCCAGTATTGATTGTGAGGACAAATTTTTTTTCCCAAGATTTCTCATCACCATATTCCTTCATCAACCAGATATTAGGGCATCCACAATGGGACGCCCTAAGCGACGTCCTATGCACCGCCACGTCAGCATTTTATCCTCCTCCTATTCCACCTGCAGTGGGGCGGACTATAGCCCGCCCTAAGCATTTTACTATTTTGTATTTATATTTTTATGTTTGCAAATGTAAATAAAATTAATAAACAAATAAAAACAACACAATTAAAGGGAAATTCTAATTTTACTTAATTAAAAAAAAAAGTTACAAAATAAGAAATAAAAAAAGCACTAAATACAAAAAAGGAGGCTAGTCTAGAGAAGTCCCAACTTGCGGCTGAGGCCATCGATCATCCGCTGGATCCCCTCGATTTGAGCCGGGTTGGTCGCCTGCATGAGGGCGGTGTGCGCGTCCAAAAACGTCCGGTAGTCGGAGGAGGCCGCCAAATCTGCGTACGCATGGGCCGCAGTCGAAGTAATGACGGCGTCGAACTCGGGGTCGGCGACAGGGTCGGGTCAGGCGGTGCGACGGAGGTTGATGTGGCCTTGCCCTTGACCTTGGCAGCCTTGACGCCAGGGGGGATGCCGGGAGGAAATCGGTGTGCCGGAACTCTCATCCGCGAACACCCTGTTGAGGTCCATCGGAGACGCGCCGCTATCGCTACTTGTATAATCATTGAAGGTGTGCTTCGACGCCCTCCTCCTCGCCGTTGTCGATTGGGGAATCACACCACCAACGAACTTCTACTTGTCCCTCAAGAGCGCCCAGGACTGGTAGTGCTTGAAATCGCCGTACAATGAAATGTACGACTGTATCGCTTTGTCCCGCACATCCGCGAGACTCTCGCCACTGGCCCTGCTCCCAGTGAACAATTTACATGCTTCTTTATTTGATCTCAGTGCTTGCGGAGCTGCTCCCTGTGGCGCTTGTACGCGTTCGCCGGCTTGGCCGCATTGTATTTCTCGGCGATGCGCTCCCAATACACAGTCACCCTCTGGTTGTTGGCGTACACCGGATCCTCCGAAACATCAATCCAACATCTCGTCAAGACGATGGATTCGGGGTCGGAGTAGTTCGTCCTTCTCGGGGCGAACTCTTCACATACCTCCGTTGTAGGCAACTTCTAGGCTCGTGCCTTGGTCCGCTTCTTCTTGGTGGCGGACCCAGAAGCGGCGGCGGCGGAGGGGCGGTGTGGAGACGGTTCCATATCGGACAGCCCGTATGAGTCGGTGGAAAAGTCGGGATCGTACTCGGCGTTGGTGTCGAATGGCCGGTATTTGTCGGGTTCTGTACCCAGCCATCGTGCACCACCGAACATCGGACTATTCGGATAATCTACGGAATCCATTTTGCTTGAAAATGTAGTGAATTTGATGAGAGTGAAGTGAGAAAAATGAAGTGTGAAAAATGAAGTGAATTTGATATATATAGGTTTTGAAATTTTAATAAAATTAAAAAAAAAAAACTAAACCGCGTCGCATCGTCCGTGACCATCGTCCGCCTCGTCCACAGTGGCGGACGATGCGACGGACGATGGGTATCCTCCGCGCATCGTCCGCGGACGATGTATCGGGCGCGGACGATGGGTTACCCATCGTCCGCCCCATTGCGGATGCCCTTGATCTCATAATTAGATGCATACCCATAATTCGGACTCCAACACACACATAAACAATCCCCCAAAACAGATAATCGCCCTAATTTGCACGGAAAATCAACAGGAGGAAACGAAAAGGAGCTAAAAAGTTCTGTTTCAAGATCAAGGCAACAAACTCCCCAAGTGGACCCATTACTTTCCATCCAATGCAGATTTCCATTTAGAAATAAGCCTCTTGAATCACGTGCCACTGGCGATCTATCACAAGCAATACTTCTCCACAATTTAGTCCCTATAGTGTATACTTTACATAATGTTTTACCGAAAATCCTAACCACCTTATAATGGCCGCTTATTATGCTCACTCCAAATCCATACTTCCTGAATTGATGCAGTGGCCATGTAGGTCGAGGATCTTGCCATGTAGGTAGAGGATCAACAATTGTGATATACTCACGAGTGATTGGATTGCATAAGTATAGATAACTATCAAACTTTGGCTTATGTAAGAGCAAACCATTAGCTGAACCAATCACTGGCCCATGAAAAGGGTGGTCTAAGTTAATTACATCCCAACAATACTCATCACTGAGATCATTTACAAATTCAATTAATTTACATAGCTTCAAACCCGATTTCATATGAAACAGAGAGCCACCCGGTGGGGCTCGAAATATAGCGAGACAAGGGACTGATTTATAAAGATGAGACTTGACAAACTCATGAGTCTTGATCAGATTGAGCCATAACTTACAAACCAACTTGCAGCAAGTGGCGGTTCGTGCGGGGAGTCTGGAGAGGATGTCTAATGTGATTTCTGATGGCAGCCATTTGAAGAAAACTTGGTCCGTTTGGGGACAATCAATAGTTTTGCAGTCTTCTTGATCTTATATCTGAACAACAAAACAGTTTCAGTCTTCAACCATTTTTTATCTAAACAACCAAAATTAATAGCCTGCTATTTTCCTCTCGCTCTTCTCCTGTTTTATAGTACTATGATTTGTTGTGTAATAGTACTCCCTCCGTCCCCTATTAAGAGTCGCACTTTTCCATTTCAGTTTGTCCCTAATTAAAAGTCACACTTCATTTTTACCATAAATAATATGTAGTTCACACATTCCACTAACTCAATTCAGTCATATTTTATTATAAAACCAATATAAAAAAATGGGTCTCACATTCCACTAACTTTTTCAACAACTTTTCTTTACATTTCTTAAAACTTGTGTTCGGTCAAAGTGTGATTTAAACTTGTGTCCGGTCAAAGTGTGATCCAAAATTTAAATAGTACTCCTCATTTATCCGTCCAAAAAAAAAAAATTGTCTCTGCCATGGATACAGGAAATATTTTTATAAGAAATTAAACGAAATAATATAAGAGTAAGTACATAAATCTATCCAACACTAAACCCTAATCAATCCGGAGCTACTGCTAATATAAAGATCCGTAAAAAGCAAAACATATACGCATATGCAAAAGCAAAACATATACGCATATGCAAAAGCAAAAAACATTTAGGTCTGCATTCATAAATAATGCGGTACAAAATTGAAAAAAGGTAAAACAAATTGACTTGATGGAAATAATTTACCTTGTCGGGATTGTGGTGGAGACTGACGGCTCTAGAAGGCGGCGGAGATGGTATTTGGAGACAAATCGTTGTTGCAGTACTTGTTTGTTTGTATCAATTGCACAAAAACTCTATGAATAAATGACAAGAGTAAAGTTAATATCCCTAAACTTTAAATTTCACTAAATTATACTAGTATTAAAAGATAATTTTATTATTAGTTATACGAGTATATAGCAACACAAAAGAAGTGATGGAAAATTTATAACAAATTTTCACATAATTCGAAATAATTAGTACATCATATAATACCAGTATTCAAGTTTGAATATGAAAAATATGTAATTTATTTAATTTTAAATTTTAATACTATTTTCTTATATTGCAGGGAAATGAAATTTATTTTAAGTTAATTTATATTTATAAATTAATTTACAATGTAAAATATCGAAAAACACTCATATAAGTACAATTTATATACATTTATCACTACCTAAATGACCCAATGAGGACTCTTTATTAGTGAGTACTTACTAAACAAAGACTCTTTCCTATTTGAAAATTACTACTACTTAGTACTTTCTATACTCAACATATATAAACATGGAAATAAATAAACCATTATTATGGAATAACAAATCCCATACAAACACGAAAATAAGTAAATGATTATGTAACAAGAGATACGAATCCCATATAATCATCGAAACAAATAAAACGATAGCTATGGAATAATAAAATCGTAATCCTAAGAGCATCCGCATCGCATCTCGGTGCAGGCTCTATCTCGTCTCGGAGAGACGAGAGACCACATAGAGACAGCGATGCGGGAGCGCAATCTCGTCTCGTCGCGTCCCACGCCTCTCCGCGAAGATGTGGCTGGCGAGCTCCCGTTCGTCCGTGACGCCCACTCGCCGACCTGCGAGTGAGCGTCGTTTATATCCGTTGAAAAATGTTTTTTTTTAATTCCGAAAAAATCGAAAATAAGAAAAATTTAAAAAAATCCCAAAAAATACTAGCTATTTATAGCCTTTTTTTCAAAAAAAAAAATCTATTTTTTTTAAGCCCCCAATGACTTCTATAAATTTCAAATCATTCCCACAAATTATCCACCATCAAAAAACTCTCTATTCTCACTCAAACACTCTATGATTACCGTATCACTTTCCATGATTAGACCATCTCCAAGGGTACACTAAAACCTAAAATGGGATAGATATTTAGCTCCAATAGTACTCAAAAACCAATCCTATTTTTGGTTTTTGAGAAAAAAATACCTATCTTTAGGTTTACACTAAACCAATACCTAAAAGTTTTTCAAATTTTGTGTAAAAAAGACATAATATAGAGAATATTCTTTTAAGTTTGAGTTTAGTGTAAATGGTTGGAGTAAAATCAATATTTAGTGTGAGATTTACACTAAAATAAGTTTGAGTTTAGTGGAATGGTTGGAGATCCTCTTATACGGATTTCAGTTATGTATTTTTCGTATTTTCAGATGTTGTAATTTTCGTGATTTTTAATGATTTTATGAATTATTAGTATTTATTTAATATTTCAATGAAATGTTAATTGAATTTGTTGGAAATAAAAATAAAAAAAATGAAATTGAATGAATAGTTAAAAGATGAAATGGTTAAGAGACGGAGGGATGCATGTGCTTTTTCTTAGTTAAGAGATTGAGTGATAAGTACAATGGAGCCATGAATGGTGAAGGGATGAGACAGTATTGAGACAGAGATGCGGATGCCTAATTGTATCCATGTCAACGTGATTTTAGGACATACGTAATTATTTTTATTGAAATTTAGGGCTTGATTATTTAAACTGAAGTCCATGCCCATTTAGTTTGGCCTTTTTAATTTAGGTCTTCTTATTAGAAAATTTAGGCCAATATCAAAGTGTTACATTCATACTATTATTTTACTAATTTGAAGGTTGATTTAATTAAATATGGGAAATAATTTTTTGACATTAAGAAATTATTATTATTATAGAACTTAAGTAGTAATTTTAATTACATTACATTTTTTAATTTTGTATTTTGTATATGTACAATTTTAGGGTTTCAATTGATAGGTAATCTAATACTCCCTCTGTCCTATTAAAAATGAAACGTTTTCCTTTTTTTGTTGTCCCATTAAAAATGAAACGTTTCCTAAAATGAAAACAACTTTATCTCTACTTTTTCATCTCTCTTACTTTACTCTCTCTTCATTAACTCACAAAACAATACTACATAAAATCCCGTGCCGATTCACAAATGTTTCATTTTAAGTGGGACGGTGGAAGTAATTCAATTTGAAAATTCATACCAATCATAGACTTAATTGTACCAAGTCATTAATAAAATAATAATAGTAGTATTAGATTTAGTTGAACAATTTAATTTACCACTGATTCAATTGACCGTTCAGAAGTTTCAGTCAGTCTTATATTTCCAATTATAAATGAAAATGATTTAATTTCTGGAAACATATCTTTTTATTATCTACTTGTAGTATATTAAATAGGTCGACTTGTACAGAGGTAGAGGGTTGGGGGCCATGGCCCATGGGTAAAGTCACAAGACATAAGCATTGGAGGGACAAATGCCCACCCCCTCAAAAAATTCTATCCATACTATTTTTTTCTTTAATTACAAATATATTTTAAATTATTCTTTAAATGTTCCTTTTCAATACTTTAAAATTTGTTGATAATGTATTTTTTATATTTCCTCAAATCAATTCCTGACTATGTCCTAGATTAGAGCATGAGGTTTTCACCGGTAAAGGAGAAAAAAGTATAAAAATAAAAAATGAATATTCTAATGAACCGACATTTTTTGAAATTATATTTTTCGGCTGTCACATAACACATTGTTTCTCCCTCGAGTTCATGGGACAATTCAAAAAACCGTCAAAGTTACGCTAGCTCTGAAATGTGTGGAATTGAGCAATTCGACCAAATTTCATGATTTTTTCGATAATTCACTTTTTTTAACAAAAAATAATTAGATTTCAAATGTAGGAGGAGTACTACATTTTGGGGAAAAAAAAAGTAGAAAGAAGAATAAGAAGAAAAAAAAGAAGAAAACAAAAGAAAAAAAAAAGTGAGAAATTGACTAAAATCAAAATACTCCCTCCGTCCACGAAAATTCGTCCCGGTTTGATCGGGCACGGGTTTTAAGAAATGTAATGGAAAGTGAGTTGAAAAAGTTAGTGGATTGTGGGTCCTACTTTTAAAGTGTTAGTTTTATAATAAAATGTGAGTAAGAATGAGTTAGTGGAATATGGGGTCCACTACTAAAAATGGTAAAAGTGAAATGGGATAAATTTTGGGGGACGGACGGAAATAGAAAACTGGGACAAATTTTCGTGGACGGGGGGAGTATAAACGAAACACACAGTGGATATAGAGTCAATATACAATTTTGCTTTTAAAATTGAAAAAGTGAAAAGAGCAAAAATATTTTACAAAAATGATTCTAAATGTGATTACCTTTATACATGATTCCGCCGGCGTAAACTTGAGTATATAAAAAAGTGGAATAATTTCTACAAAAAGATATAAATACCATGAAATCCCAATTCGTGTATCGCATAATCAAGACTTTTATTAAGATCCCATTCCATCATTAACTAATGGGGCAGTTTAAAAAGTGAATTCCCAGTCTGCAAGAATTCTTAATTAGTTTAGTGGGGCTAATAGAATTTGTCTCATTGTAATGGAGATTGGTTAAAAATCACATTTTTACACTAGTGCGACAACACCCATTTGGATCTGACCCATCCAATTTTTGTTTTCTTGAATTGAATCTATCTACCACACCCCAACAACCATGCCAGAACAAACACACAGCGATGAGAGTGGGAGAGAGACAGAGACAAGTGTCGTGCATCACTCAAAAACACACTCAGTGAGAGTTCACTTAGCAAATTCCCACTTCTCTCTCTCTCTCTCTAAATGTTGGTGCTATTGACCACTGCCCTTGAGAAGCTGGCCATTGCTGTACTCTTGTCACTTTCATTCTCTTAAATGCCCCACGCTACCCTCTTTCTGCAGTTATTCTCTATTATTGGGAAAGAAAAGGGCTTTCATTTCATTTCTTCCTCTCATTAATAAATTAAATCGAGGGTTTATTTTGATTTTGTAGGCTTATTCCTGTCATCATGTTGCAATTAGTCTTGAGTGATGGTAGTATCAGTCTCACTTCTCTTCTTGAGATGTAGGCCCCTTTCACTATCATGCAAATAAGCACCACTTTTAGTTGGAATTGTTGTCAATTCATGTGTTGGAGTGATTGCATTTTCTGCTATAATGTGCTTTTGATTTTAGATTTCATTATCTGTTGCTCAGATTCTTGAATTTTTTTGCCATTTTTTTGAAAGTTGTGATCTTGTGCATTCCCTTCTCTCAATTTTGTGTATTCATAGCTTCAAAACCAATAATGCAGTTGATCTGGTTTGTTTTAGTAATCCTAGTAGAAGTAGCAGTAGGAGAATCAGAGGTTGATGCACTTTTAGAACTCAAAAAGGGAATTCAGACAGAAACCTTAACAAAAGATTTTGTTTCATGGGATTCCAACTCATTAGAATCAGATGGATGCCCCAAGAACTGGTATGGCATCACCTGTAGCACTGGCCATGTCACTTCAATATCACTCAACCATTTAGGCCTAGCCGGAGAATTCAGTTTTCTTACAGTTTCCCGTCTCCGGATGCTCCAAAATCTATCGCTATCCAACAATCACTTCACCGGAACTCTCACAAGAGATGTCGGTCTGCTTGAATCCCTACAGAATTTGGATCTTTCCAGCAATCTGTTTACTGGCTCACTCCCTCATCAGTTGACAAGTTTACCAAGCTTGGCACTTGTTAATATCTCATTGAACAAAATGGAAGGGGAAATCCCCTCAGGTTTTGCTAATCTGAAGAAGCTCAAGTACTTAGATCTCCATTCTAATGCTTTTGTGGGTGATGTGATGAGCCTTTTGGGCCAGTTAGGAGGTAGTGTGGTGTACGTTGATCTCAGCTGCAATAGTTTCTCGGGGCCGTTGGATTTGGGAACTGCTGATCCCGATTTCATGTCATCGGTTAGCCACCTCAATGTTAGTTGTAATAACTTGACAGGGGAGCTGTTCTTCCCTCATGATGGGATACCATACTTGGACAGCCTAGAGGTTCTTGATGCCAGTGATAATCGCATAACTGGAAAAATACCTTCTTTCAGTCTTGTAGTCTCTCTCCGAGTTCTCAGACTTCGCGGCAACCAGCTGTCAGGATCATTGCCTGGGGGCCTCTTGCAAGGGAGCTCAATGGTCTTGTCTGAGTTGGACCTTAGCCATAACCAGCTTGAAGGTATGTAGATTTTTGGAATCATTCTTTTGGTTGAAGATGAACTTTTACCATAATCTGATTGAGGTCAAGAAATTAGATAGCTTTGCTTTCCTTTACTTTTTTCATAAAGTTGAGTTGGATTTTTGTCATGAAAGTCACATTTAGAAAAGTGTTTCCAAAGAAAAGAAGCTTTTAGGAAAGTGCAGGAGCTTTTAGGGCCTTGTATTACTAATCAGCATGACTAAAGTTCTTTGTTTTAGTTCTCGATAATTTGATTCAAATCTAAACTGTTTAAATATGCTTTTCTGCAGGTCCTATTGAAAGTATAACCTCTCTTAATCTGAGATATCTAAACCTATCCTCTAATAGCCTTTCTGGGCCCTTGCCTTTGAGGATTGCACATTGTGCTGTCATAGATCTCAGTAACAATATGTTCTCGGGGAACTTCTCGAGAGCTCAGAGCTGGGGAAACTATGTCGAAGTGATAGATTTAAGCTCCAATCACCTGACCGGATCCTTTCCAAATCAAACGTCTCAGTTCTTGAGGCTCAATTCATTCAGAATTTCCAACAACTCGTTGGAAGGCCTTCTTCCACCTGTGCTCGCCACATATCCTGAGCTACGAGTGGTTGATTTTAGCTTCAACACGTTGAGTGGTTCACTTCCTAGCCTGTTTGTCTCCACCAAACTGATTGACATCAACCTGTCCTGGAACAATTTTTCTGGGGTGGTACCTACGGATGGACTGACCCCACAGAATTACAGCCTGCTATTTCTCGATCTATCGCACAATTCCTTTACAGGCCAACTGCCCCCTGAGTTGGGCAGGTTCAGTACCATGGTGTATCTTGACCTGTCTAACAACCTTCTTGAAGGCGCCATCCCTGATGACCTCCCAAACACAATGACAGTATTCAACGTTTCTTACAATAATCTTTCTGGAGTTGTTCCACAAAGCTTGCAGAGATTCCCATCTTCATCATTCCATCCTGGAAACATGTTGCTTGTTGTCCCAAATGAGGCTGCTTCGTCACCAAAAGGTGGTGACAGCCTAAGTATGAGGGGCCATGGTTCTCGCATGAGTTCTGCGATCAGAGCCGCCCTCATTGCAGGCCTTGTAGGTGGTGTGTTGGTGATAGCCATACTAACTGTGATGATTTATTGGAGAGTCCACCGTGAAAGAAATAAGTCGGCCTCAACAGAAACTGGTGGGAAGAAAGGTATACGTACAAACTGCTTGGATATTCTTTAACCGTGATTCATCATCATTCTCTTGAAACTGTATGTGGTTAATAACTTGTATTTTACAGTGTTATCCTCAACTGCAGTAGAATCAGGTACGCAGCAACAAGCCAACTTATCCGCTCTGCAGCAGGGATTGAAGAATCTTGATAATCCAGAATCAACGAGGAAAACTGAATTGGTGGCTTCTCCTGCAACAGTGGCATCATCTGGTGACTCGTCGCCTGGAAAATTCCAGCAACTATCGGAGCATCCAAGTGCACTGAGGGTTTGTTCACCGGAAAAACTGGCAGGAGACCTCCATCTTTTTGACAGCTCCTTAAAGTTCAGCTCCGAAGAGCTATCATCCGCGCCTGCAGAGCCTGTGGGAATGAGCTGCCACGGGACACTCTACAAGGCCGTGCTTTCTTCAGGCCATGTCCTGGCAGTGAAACTGCTAAAAGAAGGAATAGCGAAAAGAAGAAAAGAGTTTGCTCGAGAAGCGAAGAAGCTTGGCAGTATACGGCATCCAAATTTGGTTTCTCTGCAGGGATTCTACTGGGGTCCAAAGGAGCATGAGAAGCTGATCATATCCAACTACGTCGATGCTCCTTGTTTGGCGCTCTATCTTCACGGTAATAAAAATACTCCGGCCTAAGTGCTTCCGTTTCATGAAAATGCAGCTAAAATCTTGAATCTATAATGCGTTGTTTTACATTTCAGGAACAGCTCCCCAAACACTCCCTCCTTTGTCTCTAGATGAAAGGCTGAAGATCGCGATCAATGTGGCATGCTGCCTCACTCACCTCCACACAGAGAGTGCCATACCTCATGGCAACCTGAAATCCACCAACATCCTGATCGAACTTCCCAATAAAAACGCGGTCTTGACAGACTACAGCCTGCACCGGCTGCTGACAACAGCGGGCACAGCTGAGCAGGTGCTGAATGCAGGCGCGCTAGGATACCTGCCACCTGAATTCACCAGCACGAGCAAACCTTGCCCCTCGATGAAGAGTGATGTATATGCTTTCGGTGTTATTCTGCTGGAACTCTTGACCGGGAGAAGTATCCCAGGCAACCCTGAAGTGGTTGATCTGGCGGAATGGGTGAGCTTCATGGCTGTGGAGAATCGGGCTGCTGAGTGCTTTGACTCGCATATTTTGGGAGCGGAGAACCTTCTCCCGAAAACTCTTGATGACATGCTTCACGTTGCTCTGAAATGCACCCTTCCGGCTGCTGAACGGCCCGACATGAAGATGGTTTTCGAAGAGCTTTCTTCGATGGTGGTGGGCTAGAGATCAGAGGCATGCTTGTGTTTTGAAGTTGGATTAATTACAATTTGTTAGTAGTTGTGTAGCTGATATTCATTATTCAGTTGGGCTAAAGAGCATAAGTGAGATTAGCATTGAAGAAGGATCAAAATTTATTCTTGTATATTGTTTGTAGACCATTCATTTCAGTTCTAAATGCTTTGTATTGTAGCCTTATATCAAAGCTCAATTATGCGAAAATTAAAATTGTAAGTAACTAAATATTCATTTATTCTTTCAATTCTCGATATCAAGTAGTACTAGTATACCACCGAAAAATTAAAATTGTTGGTAAACCAATAATTTCATAAACTTAGCAATAATTGAACTGGAATTATGGCCCACTTTTACAATTTTAGCAGGATTAAATTGGTCATAGATGGGCTGTATAGCAATTAAAAGACTACTGCTGCTATTTATTTCTTTCAAAACAAGACCCATATATGACTATACAATAAAATAATGGCATGTCAATCCTTTCCAATATTTTATTACATGTGGAATGAAGCAAAATCCTAAATTTTCTTATAGCTGATTGTTACTGAATTTCTAACATATAGTACAATGCAACCAATTCAAAGCTAAATCTGGTGGCGTGGGAAACGAAATTAAAGTAGTATATGTCAAGTTGAAGAAAACTAATCTTTTGTTCAATCTAATACTACTATTGTAATTATGCATGTCACAACCCAAGTAGTATCGGAATTATTGATTTAGTCTACAAGGCTGCAACAACCCCTACCAAAACTACTGAAAATTCAACTTGAGAAAATAAAATATAATAAAAAAAATGTGAATTTCGTTTCATACTCTAATTAACTTCATAATTGTGACTTTGTAATAGAATAAACAACTGGAAACCACTCTCCTCTCAGGCAATTATCGGTTCTTATATAAATGCATGTATAACTTGAGACATAAATGTATTATAGTAAAAATATAATATTGCACGAGGCCGGTCCGATAGAATCAGTCATGGAAGGTGGATTAAATATTAGTCGGAAAAAATTAATCAATAAATTTATAATGATCTCGTATGTCATGGTGCTTATGTTTGCATCAATACTTGCGTATAATTTTTCCCATATAATTAAATTAAACCACTTAAATCTAGTTCTGTTTCCTATTACTCTATCAACCAAATCAATATTGGAGTAATTAAATATAGATTGTTTGACATCCATTCAATTTTATTTTATATTTCACGCCCAATCAAGGGAATGTTAATTTCATCTATTTTATGTCATTTGGCAGTCCCCTACACGAAATGACGAAAGCATCGTTTTCAATACTAGTAGTATTATTAATTTTGCTAGCTCATAACCAATCATCTTTATATATATTCACTATATACGAACGCCAAAGATTATTATACTCTATCTTTTGAGATATAACTACAGGGACAGAATTTGAGATAGCCGTTTAGAAATCAATAAGTACTAACCACCAATTTAATTCAATAATCTATAGTACTGTAGTTAATTTTAGAAATTTTAAAAATCACCCCAAATTAAAGTAATTACGTACAGTAGTCAATATGACATTGTTACGCAATTGATCAAAATTTACCTTGATACAGATGAGAATTATTCAATGTATAAAATATGAATGGTTCCGATTTGAATAAGATATAGGTGTGTCAAGTTAAAATAAGATCATTTAAATCTCTTCATAGTAATTTTAGATATTTACTGTTTTAAATTAATTTTTTGAAATTTATGTTATCATGTTTTTTTCCCACACTATTTTTAGGGTAAAGAGTATAATAAAGTTCTAATCTACATTATAGTTCATTCAAGTAATCATCCTATAGTTATGAAATCATTTAAGATTTAAATGACATTTGATCCAATTAATACTATATGGAGTACTTTTTATTAGGGAAACAATACAAAATAATATAGAGGATGTGATTATATGAGTTTCTTATTCCATTCTCGAATTTTCAATCATATAATGTTCATAGTGCATTTTTTGTTGAATACATAATATTTAATTTTGATAAGTTTGATTTTGAAATGTATAGGATTGTAATAATTTGATAATCAATTTTTATTATAGAACTAGTAACCATGAACATTTTATGAACTTGTAATGACATTGTATGCATTTGTACATATAAAGATTATCCCTTATAATCAACATTTATATGCATAATGTACTTTACTAGGGGGCAGTTCATTACATATATATAAATTTGTAATTATAAGTGCATAAAATGTTAGTAATTGTTTGTAGATCTGTAATAAGAATTATATGTATTTTAGCGCACCCCAAATGTATAACTTCAACTAATATACTATTTGATGCACGATTATTTCGCATTGTATATCTTAGTTTAATCTATTTTATTTTGCATGCTTAGATTGCATTATATGGAGTATCTATAATAACTAACGATACTATACAATATCACTTTAGGTTTACCAAGCAGAAAGTGTGAAGATGAAGAACAGAAAAACAAGTTGAGAAATTTGACAAAATCCAAGGTGAGACTTGACTTAATCTTCACTTAATATTGTATTTGAAAATGTGACAGACTCCACTACCTCACAACATAAATTAGTAAAAGAAATTTTCTTGATAATATCATCATATAAGACTTGTTCTTCTCAATTAACCTATCAATTCAATTGTGCATCCAAAACCTTTTAATTAGCTTGTCAATCAATTTGGACATTATCATCCATCTTAATTCCCGGAGTGAAAGAGCTGCAGCCTTTACTTCAATCCTCTCAGGAATTATTGTTCAAGATTTAAACAGGTGTGCATCTTTCAAATATCACTCATGATTCATGTGAACTCCTACAAATTATTTAATCTCAAAGATGATTATGTTTTCACAGGGAAACTATAAGTTGCAAACTATTTTCTTGTAAAAATTGTATATATTGCTTCACTATAGCTCGATGCAAAATTCCTGATGTGTTTATTCCAGTGCTCATATTAACTATAGTAGTATCAATTAGTACAACACATGTTTACTTTTATTTCATTTATTTTTTGAACACTATAAGATTTTGGCTTCTTAGACATGCAATCTATATGTAATAGGGGCTGGTAATTTGTGGTCCTTTCTACATGTATTTAGCCACAACTCAACTTCACTAATTTATTAATATATTCTTAAAAAATATAAATCTAAAACACTCCATCCGTTCCTTAAAAATAAAAATTCTTTCCTTTTTGGTTAATTTTCTAAAATAGAAACTTTACGTTTTAGGAAATGTACCCACGATCTAATAACACTAATTCAACTACTTCTTCTCATCATATATCTTACTTACTCTATTTTTTTTCTCTTCATTTTTTTTATATTATCATTTTTTTAGTTAAAATTCTTGTCATTTTCAAAGTTTTTATTTTTGGAAAATCGAAGGCAGTATAAATTTAGGAAAATAACTCAGATTTATAATCTTTAAAATTTATTGAGGCCCTACCCCAGTGTAGCTCAGTCAAATTACCACCTTTATTTGATTTGCAATTGGATTTTTCTCTTTTGTTTGATTAGCAATTTTAAATAAAGTTCTTCTGTATATTTCTAACTAGGAGTAGTAATTGATTTGAGAATGTTTTTGATTGATGAAATGTGAAGTTATATTTTACGATGCCAAAATAATTTTAGACATTAAACGTATGCTAAGATCCTTTGATTCTTTAATAACAATAGCAAAATTTTATAGAGTTGTAGTAATAAATATTTTTCAAAACGGTGATTCTCAAAAATCTACAACTCACATATTCACGTCTCTAATAATTAATAATGCAAATAATGTGTTGCCAAACATTTAATACCAACATAAGTTTCAACATCCTTTCTTTTGTAAATCATTATTCATATTAAAAAATCTCCCTATAATCAAGGCTTTTTCTTCAACATAGAAAAGAGAGAAGAAAATAGAAATTAAATCTGAAACGAAACAGCTGTTTAATTTAAAAGTTAAAACAATACGCGTTTCACATTTACACACAAATCACCCTCTTCTGCTTCTTCAAAAACACACACAGCACACACTAGCTGAGCGAATTCTCCTTCATCTCTCTCTGTAAAGTGTAAAATTGCTTATATTCTGATTGCAATTCACAAAATTGCTAGTACAGTGCTCGAGAATGACTGATGCACGGGTTCATCCGGCGACGGCCGACGCTCTGTCTTCCTCATCCGCAGCGACCTCCGCCAAGGACTCCGGCGAGTATCCTGTACCTCCAAATCCTCTTCCGACGAAACCGGTGCCTCCGCCGGACACCTACGTCGTCCAGATCCCGAGAGAGCAGATCCTCCGCTATCCGCCGCCGGAGAACGCCAGGAAGTTCGAAGCCCTCACGCGCCGCGGAAAGAGCCGGCGGAGCTGCTGCTGCTTCACTCTCTCCGCACTCGCTCTCCTCGTAATTGCCGCCGCGATATCCGCCGGAGTGCTCTACCTCGTCTTCAGATTCAAATCGCCGAAATTCGCGGTCAGTAGCGTCGCGATCAAGGGGATGAATCTGACAACAGCCGCGCCGATCTCGCCGGAATTCGACGTCACCGTCAGGGCGGAGAACCCTAACGCCAAGGTCGGCATCTATTATTTGAAAGGCAGCGCAATTAACGTGTTCTACGAAGACGTTAAGCTGAGTAACGGCGTTTGGCCGGCGTTTTACCAGCCGAAGAAGAACGTGACGGAGCTGCGGCCGGCGGTTACGGGATCAGGGGTAATTCTAGGGGGCACCGTTAAGGCGTCGTTAAGAAACCAGCAGAGCCAAGGGAATATTCCGTTTGTAGTGAGAGCGAAGGTGCCGGTTAAAATTAAAGTGGGGTCCGTTAAAACTTGGAAAATCAGCGTTAAGGTGAAATGTGACGTGGCGGTGGATGCATTGAAGGACAAAGCTAAAATTGTGTCAAATGACTGTGATTATAGTGTGAGATTATGGTAGCCATTTTTTGATTGCAGATTATTACACTGTCAAATTATATAAGGGATTTATTTTATTTTTGTTATAGTACAAACAATGGTGTGATGTATTATACTGTTTGATGCAGATTAAACATGTTTTGTTAAAGAATAAATGGGGAAGACTATTGATAAATATAAAGTGGATTCATGACCTTTGATTGATGAATTCTGAAGTGGGGATATCCGTTTTCAAATTCTCAGACGTTATGTGAATAACACTGATACGAATTAAATTCAATTACTATATATAGATTGCACTTGAGACTATATCCTGCATTTTGTAACCAGTATCTAATTTTATTTTAATTTTATATTCAATTCTACTCACAATAAAATTAAAATTTCTAAAGTACTAGCATTCTCATAATAGTCCGTATATTTTTATAAATGATCGTTTGACCCAATAAATACTAATACCTATTTATCTTCATTTCTACGTCAGTTTTTCTTTTTAGTTTATCTCTTGATAATTTTAATTTCATTTCCAACATCTTTGGTAGTCAAACTCACATTCCACTTGACTCATTTTACTTACATTTTATTATAATATTAATATTAATATATTCAACTAATTTCTTTGATCTATTTTTATTTACATTTTTTAAAATCTATGTCCGATTAAAATGAGATTGATGAAGTATTAACTTAATAGACCATGTAATAAGGTCATTGATAATTAATCATATACGTATCTATATTCATTGGGTAAGTAGGAGTATATTGGACCATATTAAAATAGTACTACCTCAAGTCTAAACACAATTTTTATTTCTGGTCTTTCTAAAAATGACATCCTTGTAAATTAATTGCAGTCCTTACATCCTAAAACCATAGAAATAAAAATTGGAATAGAAATAAAACTAGAGTTTCGACTTTCGAATGAAGCTTCTTATGTTATGGATGATGAATGGACTTAATTTTCTTTTGAGGAGCACTGAAGCACCTATGCAAGCCCTAGCGTGAGTCAACTCCAACCTAGACTAGGGTTTGACCAGGCTTAACCCTTAACCCGATCCTCAGTATTGATCAACATTCAATACCATCACTTATTATGTTTGTGTGTGTAGTAGGGAATGTACTAGGTGATCCATAGGGAGTATTGAGTCAATGCCTTTATGCCCTTACTTAAATTTACTAGTGAACTCAATCTTAAGTTTTGAAGTCTTAACGGTTATAAAGATTAAGTTGTGCCAAAATCATTTTTCACAAGACAAAACATGACAAGATTACATGTATTTTTTTGTTAAATACATGTAATTTAATTTGGGTTTCAATTTTGTACTTAAGTATCTTAGTTGTATACTTATTAACTTTAAATGTATAATTTATTTAATTCTATATTTGAAGTTTATTTATTTTTTAAACTTAGTAATTTGTAAAATAAATTATTATTAAATCAATTTTAATGAAAATATTTTTTAATTATTACTAAATGTATATTTTTATATTATGTCACATTAATTTATTAAATTATAAAATTAAAAATCGGAAACCATGGGTTTTGAACCTAAACTAGCAAAAATTAACGAAAAATCATCAGATTTGAACTGAAACTATAACCGGCTCTCTTGTCGAGCCGGTTACCGTTTCAATTTTGGTGGAATCGGAACCGGCTATCTTTGGCCCGGAGCAAAACTAATTCGAATAAATAAATGGTCAAAAAGTAACTGTCCAACACATTTGATCCACCCTTCTTGGAACCTTGTTTTATCAAGGTGACAAAAATAGCTTCCTCATTTTTGGATTAGTTATGAATTCAATTCAATACACCAAATCAGATATAATGAATAACAAATATTCCAAACTAACCAAATCCAGTTGAGCTTTGGTTGAAAAATCTCTTTTCAAACTATGAAGTTTATTGGATAACCACATGTACAGATGTCTCCTGTGAACCTGTAGTTCTATATCTATGTATGAAATTCTTATTTTTTCAATTTAAACATTCTCCTATTATTTGCAAATTCTCAATGACTATGACTGTTGTGACTTGAATTGTTCATAGTTATTCTTAGCTTCCTGGATTGCCTTTTGTAGGTCGGAGAACATCCGCTCTGATGACTCAGCAAAGTTGTTCAGCTGCCCGAGAAATCCAGTCAAGCTCGTCCTGAAACGATCCAGAGCAGGTGTCCGGTCTTGCAAGACTTCGTCTCCCAGTATTGTAGTACTTGTTGCGGCCTTCCCCTGGCTCTTCTCTTGATGAGGGAGAAAGTGCGCTACTTCCACCTCCAAATCCTTGATAGAATCGACGACTCCTTTAGCAGGGAGTTTGTCGAACATCTCCAACCAAGCACCACATATCATGTATATTGGCGGCCCCATGTTCTGTATGGGCGGAGGTCTCATCCTTTTGTTTCGCTTGGAAGTATTCTGCGGAAGCAAAACACACTTGAAGAGCCACTTGTTGATGGATTCCACGTAGAGTTTCTGTGCGTTGATCCATTTCGTGAAGATGGATGACAGATAGCTTAGTTCATTCTTGAGATGGATGGTGATCTGTTTCCGCGAATCCGACTGTATAATGATTTTCATGCTCCCGGGCATTTGAGATACCGATATCGTATGAAGTTGAAGCTTGTGGCATTCCAACATCATCTCCCACATCTTCCTTAATCTGTGGTTTGCAACAAGAGACAATCATATAAATAACCATTGTATCATAGATTCAATGTTCTACACAAAAATGCATAATGTTGAAAACAAAAGGTACATATAAGTATTCAAGTGCATAAAATTATGTATACATATATGCACTTTCAAGTTAACATTATGCAATTTCAAGTTAGGTGCATACCCCTCTATTAGTTCCTCGAGCTGCGGCTGAAGCTCTCTATCTCTAATTTCTTCGATCTTCTTTGAGATGGAATCAATTCTCTGAACAGCAACTCTAATTCTCGAGTGCAGTCCTTTGACTGCAGCTCGCGTCTTGTCGGTATTCTCTCCTTGTGATTCTTGTTGTCGAAGAAGTCTGCATTTCTGATCAAAATTACTCTTAAGAATCTGACCAGCCTGAAAGAGGAGACCTTCTATCAGATGGCATAACAAAGGAAAATACTGAAAAATATGGATGCATGCAAAACCAATTTATTTGAACAAATAAACTACAAGCAAAAATACAAATAAAATCTTCTGGATGACTGAAGAAAATGGATTAATTCGTGCTCAGCCAATGCCAACATAACTCTTACGCTATACTCATTCAAGAGAATGCTTTGATCCCACACACTAAAGATGCAGCGTCATTATTATTTCCACGAGTAGAGTGATTGACAAATTAAATTTCAATGTGAAATTAGTTCACAGTTCACACAATAATTAAGTAAAACGACTTACGCATGTGTCAAAAAGATAAGATTTAGAGATATTGCTCATGGAAAAAGTTCAAAAAAAAATATGATAATTAGGTGAGAGATTTAAGCTGAAGCAATCATCGCACTAGAATAATAATTCTATAGATTGATAGTATCACTGATGAACATCCACTCAGTACTTACCTTAACTTCGTCATAAAGCTTCTTCTCCCATGCATAAAGCCTATCCAAGGTTGATGCATGGCTTCCAGAGACCATACAGAAGTTGTCAAAGAGATTCGTACTAAGATCTTCAACACCATCACTGGAATTCACACCAAGAAGATTCCGAGATGAAGCGGACCGAGATGATGTTGTGCGATGCCAAGTCAAGTACTTGACAGATTCTTGCGGCGGCTCTACATAGAAAACAGAAATAACTTAAGGAACCATTTCTCTTTGCAACAATAGCACAAACAAAAGGTTAAACCATTAGACATAGAGAGACTAGAGAACACTTGAAATGCAAAGTGCTCTTTTTTCAAACAATACGGAATGCCGTTGGCTTTTTTCCTTCTCTTGCTGTGGTAACTTCATAGCTGAATTGCCAATATGAAAACTCTTTTCTAACATGTCCCATAAAATGGAGCAGCTGAGCTCTAAACAAAGAAAACTAGGTCCGACATTTTTACTTTTTACCTCTGTTCTCCTTTCCGACAATTAACAAAATCATACATTACTCGCTGCTGTATGCCTCATGATACATATCAAAGTGAGTACTTCCACAACTTAAACTACATGAAAACCAAGTTAAACTTAACAGTCTGTTGATAGCATACAAAAGGTAGATAATCTGATACTATGTTTTATTCTTTCATTATTTAATATTCTTTGCTCAGGCCTAAATTGATGGGATGGTATTCATCCATTTGATATAGGGTGTACTTACGACGAGGAGAAGATTTAGGAGGGAGAAAAACTGTATATAGAGTAAGGTGGAGAAACATACCTTGTGGAACCTGACTTGGGTCATCCCCACAGGAAAAACAAGATTTCATTAATAATGAGGTAGCTGACCCACCTGCCACAAAAGAATTCACCCAAGTTCACGCTTTTACCATTACAAAGACAGAATAATGAAAGGAACAAAGTGTTTATAATTTTTTATTAGATATATTCCACTTTGTCATCTCAAAAAAGGGAGCTACTTCTCTATCATTATGATACTGTGCAGCAGCTTAATAACTCAAACCTTTTTTTTTTTTTTTTTGGCGAAACTTGATAAAAATAATATTCTGCCACAGCCAATCAATATGATGTACCGGCCCAAGAAACTAAAAGCTCTCCAACAAATATTAGTCGACATCCCACTAAAAAATTCCCAAGATAATTTTTCTAAAAGATAATGTATTTGCAGCATGCATAAAAACTTACACAAGCGCACACGCACACAGAGCTTACCTTGTTTTCCATGAGTAACTGGTCGGAAATGGAATTTATTTGCTTCAAGCATCTTTGGAACTTCTTTTCCTGATTCAGATGCTTTAGCAAAAAGCTGATCAATAGTTTTCATGCTCGAAAGAAAGTCCTTTGGTACAACTTGATCTTCGACTTCGGTTTGTTTCACTGGTGTTATCTTGACATCATCCAAATGCACAAATCTGGAAGATGGAGCTCGTAGAGGGGACAAATCAGGTGAGTTGTTATTGTTCTTCCCATTCGTTAACTTGATTTCTGATATTTCTGATGGCTTAGGTGGTGAAACTCCATTGACAATAGCTTCTCTTGTTCCCTTTACATTTTCAGCACCTGAAAACTTGGTTTCTGATACTCTATTTTCAGAAGGTATGGAAGACGAATCTTCATTGAGAAGATTCTCTATAGACCTGTTCACATTTTTGAAACTTCGAACAAGGGTAGCAGTGGAGGGCTCATCAAATTCATCATCTGATATCTGTGAATCTTCTATTCCATCAGATGATAATTTATCTTCTGTATTACCTATTCCGCGAGCCCCTCCCTCTACCCTTTGATGCCTTATCTCATCTAAATTCTCTGAACCCTGATCAAATCCATGGCCCTCTTGTGTAGATAAATGCTGATCGATTGGATGAAATAGACCAAAATAATCCCAAGGAGAATTTTCTGTTGCTTCAGCAGTTTCAAAAGGCGATGCTTGTGGTGTTTCCGTGGAGCGAGGGGTGGTAGTTGGAGGAGTTGTAGAAGAAACCGACACTGCAAAAGGCACGGGAGGCTTTTCTTCGACTTTGGTAGAAAACGAGCCTCTAAATTTCATATGATGAGATTGGAACTGAGTCGAAACAGGGGTGGAAGAAGGTGGCGAAAGATTTCCGATTGCATCAACATTTTGCGATAAAGACCGGGAGGAAAAAGATAATCGAGAAACAGACTTCAAAGAATGGGGCTCTGGAGTTGCACACGTTGAAGAATGTGCTAAATTCTCGAATTGAGAATCGAATTCCACAAATCTCCTCAAAGCTGATCCTACGATTTTCAGTTCCTCGATATATCCTATATGAGCAGCTGCAAGAGAACATCTGCCGTTTAGTGCCTGTTTGATGAATTTCTTTCTCGACCGGCATAGCTGCAGACTCTTGTCTTCTTCCAATCTAGAATTTGAGGCTCCCATTAACCTAAAACAGTCTGTAGCCAAATCAGCATAAAAGCTTCTTCTTTTTTATATGAGCCGTCCTAAGAGTAAACATTTAACGTCTGTTAGATTAGCACTCACAACAAACACTATTCGAATTGTTACTATATGCATAACATAATTTCAATGAATAATCACAGACACTATAATCAAAGAAATCATCTACAATTACAGAAAATCCGCACTACCACTTTGAATCAAAATAGTATTTCAGATCAAATTGACAATTCAAAAATGTTTCTTTTTAATCACTTTATGATTTTTAAAAAATTATTATGTTTCATCAATGAACAACAATGGCTGATAATCCAAGAGTAGCATACATAATATGACAAAGTAGCTTAGAGGCTTAATCTAGACTATGAAAAACCCATAATTAGAATATAACAGGAAGTCATAAATTCAGTATCCGAGTATCACATCTCATGGGGAAAAAGGAAAAGGATGCAAGGTAAAAATAATGGTAACATGGGCTAAATCACACTAATTGTTCAGTAACATGTGTATTTTGATACACAAACAAAATTACAGAAATCATGAGGCAATATATGAACTGAAAATCAACATGATTCGAACAGCAGGTGTATTCATGACTTTGACTTCTTTGCTATTTCTCTATGGCATATTGTTGAATTACAGTCAGTGCTGGTAGTTGTTTTATGAATAAAATTCGATCTACTTACCAACCAAAGTTATTACCTGCCTCTAAAAGCATCTGTTCCTATATCCGAATTATGTGATACCACCTTACTGAATAATTTGGCTAGTCACTGAACTTGAGTAAACAAAAGTTAGAGACAAAGTAATTTGCGTGTTATGATTGAGCGCTTAAGCACACTTTCACACTTAACATAGGCAACCGATCAACTGGACGCCATAACTTGACATTTGGTTGAAGAAACAAACACAAACATAATATTTTGCACTTTGCATTATAGAGCCATCAATTTCCAGATGAAAGAAATACCACTAGAAAACGACTAAAAACTAAAGCAACAACATCAAGAGCAACATGATCAGCATCTCTCCCTTTGGCCTAAAGCATATGAAATCAGAGAAAGCACATACCATAAATCTAATCTATCCAAGTAATTTCAATTGTAATCTCCCCTAATATCCCTCTGATTCCAAACTTGTAACCAAAATCAAACAAGACCAAAAGCCTCATCAAAAAGGTCAGCTATCACATCCAACTGGAAAACACGAACAAAAGCATCTGACCCAAAAATGAAAACGCCACGCTTTAAACTGGCAAGTGATTAATTCAAGCTACCAAAACCATCAACCACGAATCAGACAACACCAATTCATACCAGAAAATACAAAAGATCCCACCTTTAATCCGATTGGGATTGAAAATACAAAAAGATCCCACCTTTAATAAAATAAACAAGCCGATTGGAATTGAAAATCCACCACAAAAAAACTGCAATCAAGCAAATCCCACAACAATCAAGCCTCACTGAGCAGAACCCACAACAGGAAAAACCAAGAATCCCACAAAATCAAAGTGAAAAACTAAGCAATCACGCGTATCCCATTTCTTTACCTGAGAATTGTGAAGTGGGTGGCGATTGGGATTGCGAAAGTGAAGAAAGGGAGTCCCTTTTAGCCTTTTAGGGATCGTCTGCAGGAGAGTGACAGCTGACAAGAGTCCAAATCAGGGGTTAAGTTTGCATGCAATGGCAATCGAAAGGGGGTTGGGTTGAAGAGGGGTGTGGACCCCCGCTGACTTAGCACAAGAAATGGAATGGAATAATATTATTCTCAGTTAAAGATTGATCTTGATGCCTTATTATTTCCTTTTTAATTGATTAATGGTGTGCGTGGAAAAAGTTTACATTGGGAATTGGGAGAAGAAAATGGAATTGAATTCCTTCGCAACATAAATATAGTCGGTTTATTTTAAATTCAAATTTAAAATTATAGTCGGTTACTGTAATTTATGTTCTATACTTTCAATTGTATTGAAATTTGGATTTGATTAGTAACCTATAACTTTGAATTAGCAAATTTTTTAACATAAGACTTCCTCATAGCAGCAATTATAAGTCTATTTTACATAAATTAGCTACTTCTATCATTAATAAAAAGAAATGCAATATAACGGTATACAACTTAATATTAGAGTGATTAATATCTGGGAAAAAAAAATTAGATATAAGTCAATCGTTACATGGTCTTTAAATTTATGTTCATTTATATATAAAGAAGTGCCTATATAGGGTTTTGATCTATGAAAACCGGATTTTAATATAGAAACACAGAACACGGTCATACGTAAGGCATTTTTAGGTCATAGTTAATTTATTTTTAGGTCATGCTAACAAAGCATGAAATTAAATGACCTTAACATGACATAAACCCAAATCTTATAATATGACCTAAAAGTACTTAATTATCACCTTCTGTGTTTTGGGTTAATTATTGACCATTAGATCATCTAATCCTAGGGCCAAGATTTGGGCTGCATTTCTGGATTTAAATGCATTCTTATTTTGATCATCTCCCTCTATATATATATATATATATGTGTGTGTGTGTGTGTGTGGGGTAGAAATTAGATATAACAATTGTCCCGAAAAGTGATCAGTTTACTATATTAGGTCGGTCAGATTGATATGTTTGAAAATTGTCCGAGATCTGTTTTTTTCAACCCAACAATACTCGGACCATTGAATATAGCCAAAATTAACATATTTCCTCCGTTCACCATTAGGAGTCTCGTTGACTTTTCTGCACCCATTTTATAAAAATAATAATAAATAATTAAAATGAAAAAATGACAAACTAAGAGAGAAAATAATGTAAAGAAAACTCTTCTCATCCAGTCATACCTTTAATCGATCACGTCGTTATTCCCTTCAATTTATGTATCAGACCACGAGTCCCACAGTCATATACAATCTCATCATCCATCCAGTCATACATCTACGTTAGTATGTACTACTACTATTCATTATTTTAGCTTCAAATAATTGTAAAATAAAATTCATAACAATATAAATAAAAAAAATATTTTATTAAAAATTTATAAAAAGTAAGTCCTATAAATTAAAATTTTAAAATGTAGTACTATACTTTAGTGCTAGTGCTGGAATACGTTGGTGTGTGTATTTTCGTAACACAACCTCCATGTACATTTCAATAAAACATCAAAGAATACATTGTCATTGAGAATCAGATCCGTTTTTTTGAAAAAACTATTTTTTTGAGAGAATAGATAAAATGTGGTTATATTTACAGACGTCTCCCCCGACCACCAACATCCGATCATGCGGATGCTCTGATGGACCACTAAAATCTAGCTCTAAAATATTGGTGACATCCAATAAGTTTCAGAACAAATACACAATACTTTTTAAATTTGTGATGTTAACATTGTGATAAAGACCACACCAATTATGATAATACTTTAGAACTGTATATTAACTAAAATACAAAACATACCAGGCTTATCTGATCAAAGTTATTTTTAGCTTTTTAGTTCCTATTGGTTGGCTCAGTGGGACTGGGTTGGATTTTTAGGTTTGATACCTTTATCAATTTTGAAGATTTACGCACTTTAATCGAAACCATATTTTGGTGATAAATACACGTAAACGTTTAAATAAGATCATCTTCTCTAAAGAAAAATAACTATCATATTTACTTTTCTTTCAAAAAGTTCATGTTTCAATAAAAAGGATATATAGGAAGATATTATACCTTCTTTTATTTAAAAAATGTATCTATACCTCTTCTTGACAAAAAGGATAAAATATTAATTGTTTTTATTTGTCATTTTAATTTATATCTTCTCAATTTATCTTTCTTCCTTAGAGATGCTCTAATAAGGATTGAAATGTAGTGACAATTTTGTGAATAGAATAGTTCATTTGAATTTAAGGACACCAAAAAGTAGGGGCATAATGGTCAAAATAGTTATGCCATGATTTATTCGACAATTAACTCTTGTAAAAAATTTACTCATCCTATTGGTTGAATTTATCAAGATCGCAACATAATCTAGCAAGTTCAAAAAAAAAATAAGAATAAGAATCTTAACACTCCAGCAATGCAATGTACTTGCAAAGGACAATCAAGAACACATTTCAAGATTCTTCTTAATTTACTTAACCACTGACATGTGACAACGATTAAATTTCATGTTCAAATCAGAAATTATTTATTCATGTTACAGTAAATCAACATATGCTACAGCACATGCATTGCTCAAAACTTAGGCTGTGACTGATCAAGATTCTCTTGTTTATAAAATAGTACTTACACTACTTGACTACTTCTGTTTCAGTTCTCTACTATAATTAGATTTACTCAACTTAGATAGATGGAGTATATAAATGCAATACATATAAATTCTTTTTTTATTTTCTTTTATACATAGTGGATTGAGATTCACATAGAGTAACTTTTTCAAATATGTACATTTTTGTGGTAAAAAAGGAAAGGATGGTGATATCTTATTTGAAAAAACTTTAGGCACATGATCATGCATACCATTAGTTAGCCATAAAGCAAATATATGTGTAAAGTGTGTATACTTGATTCATGACTTTGAGCTTTAACAGAATGATGATGCATGATTCACAAGACATAACTTTTTGATCATGTTTATGGGATGGAAATATTTAACTATCACTCGAGTACTTGATTCATTATTTTTCGTTAAGCATTCCACTAATTCATAATTCAACTTACCGTTTAATCCATGTGACTCAAGATTCTCTTGTTTTTGAAATTATGTGCTTATAATAAAATTATTTATTCATGTCCAATGGACATTATAAACGGTGGATTGTTTTGCTTAATTACAACGGTGACTGGACCTATCTAACTTTCTCTATTAAATATCTCATATACCTTCGTTCACGATTAATTGACATCAATTTCCTTTTTCGTCCACCCATAATTAATTAACATTTTTACTTTTACTTCTATTTTTTTAATGGAACTCACATTACACTAACTCATCATACTCACAAATTATTATAAAACTTATACATAAAAGTAGGACCCACATTTTACTAACCATTTAACTCATATTTCTTCAAAATTCGTGGACGGAGTGAGTATTTTGTTTAGATGGTTCCTATTAAATATTTTATTTTTATCAATTTTAATAAATAAACTTCACATTCAACAAACTCTATCTACTCATAATTATTTATAAAACTAAGGGCATCCGCAATGGGGCAGACGATGCGACGGACGATGCATCGTCTGTCGCATCGTCCGCCACTGCAGCATCGCGGACGATGGGTAACCCATCGTCCGCGCCCGATACATCGTCCGCGGAGGATACCCATCGTCCGTCGCATCGTCCGCCACTGTGGACGAGGCGGACGATGCGACACGGTTTAGTTTTTTTTTTTTAATTTTATTAAATTTTCAAAACCTATATATATCAAATTCACTTCATTTTTCACACTTCATTTTTCTCACTTCACTCTCATCAAATTCACTACATTTTCAAGCAAAATGGATTCCGGAGATTATCCGAATAGTCCGATGTTCGGTGGTGCACGATGGTCGGGTACATAACCCGACGAATACCGGCCATTCAACACCAACGCCGAGTACGATCCCGACTTTTCCACCGGCTCATACGGGTTGTCCGATATGGAACCGTCTCCACACCGCCCCTACGCCGCCGCTCCCTCCGCCGCCGCCGCTTCCGGGTCCGCCACCAAGAAGAAGCGGACAAAGGCACGAGCCCAGAAGTTGCCTACAACGGAGGTGTGTGAAGAGTTCGCCCCGGACAGGACGAACTACTCCGACCCCGAATCCATCGTCTTGACGAGATGTTGGATTGATTTCGGAGGATCCGGTGTACGCCAACAACCAGAGGGTGACTGCATATTGGGAGCGCATCGCCGAGAAATACAACGCGGCCAAGCCGGTGAACGCGTACAAGCGCCAAAGGGAGCAGCTCCGCAAGCACTGGGATCAAATAAAGAAGCAGGTAAATTTGTTCGCGGCGGAGTACGAGAAGTGCGAGAGGGAGCAGGTCAGTGGCGAGAGTCTCGCGGATGTGCGGGACAAAGCGATGCAGTCACATTTCATTGTACGGCGATTTCAAGCACTACCAGTCCTGGGTGCTCTTGAGGGACAAGCAAAAGTTCGTTGGTGGTGTGATTCCCCAACCGACGGCGGCGAGGAGGAGGGCGTCGAAGCGCACCTTCAATGATTATACAAGTAGCGATAGCGGCGCGTCTCCGATGGACCTCAACAGTCCGGTGTTCGAGGATGAGAGTTCCGACACACCGATATCCTTCCGGCGACCCCCTGGCGTCAAGGCTGCCAAGGGCAAGGCCACATCCTCCTCCGTCGCGCCGCCTGAGCAAGCCCCGTCGCCGACCCCGAGTTCGACGCCGTCCGCGACTTCGACCGCGGCCCATGCGTACGCGGATTTGGCGGCCTCCTCCGACTACCGGACGTTGTTGGACGCGCACACCGCCCTCATGCAGGCGACCAACCCGGCTCAAATCGAGGGCATCCAGCGGATGATCGATGGCCTCAGCCGCAAGTTGGGACTTCTTTAGACTAGCCTCCTTTTTTTGTATTTAGTACTTTTTTTTATTTCTTATTTTGTAACTTTTTTTTTAATTAAGTAAAATTAAAATTTCTCTTTAATTGTGTTGTTTTTATTTGTTTATTATTTTTATTTACATTTGCAAACATAATAAAAATATAAATACAAAATAGTGAAATGCTTAGGGCGTCGCTTAGGGCGGGCTATAGTCCGCCCCACTGCAGGTGGAATAGGAGGAGGATAAAATGCTGACGTGGCGGTGCATAGGGCATCGCTTAGGGCGTCCCATTGTGGATGCCCTAATATTTAAAAGTATTACTCATATTCTATTAACTTTTTTCACTCATTTTAATTTTTTATACAAAGTCAACATTTTTTAAAACTCACATCGATCAAATATAGAACATCTATTGGAGATCATAGATAAATTAAATACCAGTTTAATATAACCAATTCAGATAAATACCAGTTCAATATAACCAATTCATTGTAGAAGCCATTGATTTTGTATGATTTGTTGTACCTAAAATATTTATTCATGCATAATATGATTGTAGTAGAGTGGACGAAACAAATGTAATAACTCTGACGTCCTTTATAAAGAGAGTGTTAAAACACAAACAAGTAATGTTGAGGATTGGTATACTAAAAAGTAGTTCTACTATGTTTTAAGCTGATAATTGCGTGATTTAATCTTATAACTCTGACATCCTTTATGATTCTCTATTTCGTGTAGTATATAAATTAGTATATAAAACAAGTTATTAGAAAGTCTTAGAGCATCCCCATCCGTGCTCTTAGTCAAGAGCACGGAAGTGGGTCCGGACCCACTTTTACTGCTTGTCCTTAGCTAAGAGCACAACACCCACATTCGTGCTCTTAGCTAAGGACAAGCTCAAGGGTCCCACCATTCTATTATTCAATTTAAATAAAAACATTTTCACAATATTAAAATGCATTAAAATATCCGAAATACTATTACAAATTACAAAATAATTAAAAATTACATAATTAAAATCCTAAAAATTAAAAATTACACAAATAAAATCCTAAAAATTAAAAATTACACTACTCGTTGCCGAATTTCGCCCAAATGTGATTGATTAGATCTTTTTGTAGCTCAGTGTGGGCTCTTGTATCGCGCATTATGTGTCTTCTTTCCATCCTCTCGTTCACCGTCGTATGCACACCTCGACGTGGGGGAGACCTCGCGGTTGAGCTTCCGGCTTCATCCTCGTCGTAAAAGTTACCCGCCATCGGTCCTTCGTCGGCTATAATCATGTTGTGCAAGATAATGCACGTGTACATGATGTCGGCGATATTCTTAACGTACCAAAGCCGAGAAGGGGACTTCACAATGTTGAATCGGCCTTGAAGGACACCAAAAGCTCTTTCGACGTCTTTCCGAGCAGACTCTTGACGCTGTGCAAAAAGAATCCGTCTCGGCTCTTGTGGATTGCTGAACGACTTCACGAAAGTCGACCACCTTGGGTAGATACCATCGGCGAGATAGTAACCCATGTGGTATGCATTTCCGTTGACGGTGAAGTCGATCGCCGGTGCTACACCATTCAAAACATCATCGAAGAGTGGTGAAGAATATAGCACGTTCAAGTCGTTGTTGGATCCGGCAACACCGAAATATGCATGCCAAATCCATAGGCGGTAGTCGGCGACCGCTTCAAGGATAAGCGTTGGGCCGCCACCTTTGTGGCCGCTTAAGTGTTGCCCCCTCCAAGCAGTCGGGCAATTCTTCCACTTCCAATGCATGCAGTCAATGCTGCCTAGCATACCGGGAAAACCGTGGACTGTTTCGTGAAGACGAAGCAACCGTTGACAATCGTCGGTGGTGGGTGCCCGAAGGAATTCCTCGCCGAAAGCAGAACGAACGCCGTCGCAAAAACTCTTGAGGCATAGGATTCCAGTTGACTCACCGACATGCAAATACTCGTCGAAGAGGTCAGCCGTTTGCCCAGTAGCAAGTTGTCGGATGGCACAAGTACACTTTTGCAACGCCGTGAGACTTTGCCGACCGGTTGCGTCTGCACC
The DNA here is from genome assembly GCF_023119035.1 of Salvia hispanica. Taxonomy (NCBI): domain Eukaryota; kingdom Viridiplantae; phylum Streptophyta; class Magnoliopsida; order Lamiales; family Lamiaceae; genus Salvia; species Salvia hispanica. The sequence goes on from NC_062969.1 coordinate 15,328,842, forward strand.
TTCTTGAAAGTATTCAACGCGGGTGGACAATGTGGTGACAATACGCATAAACAACCGTTTTGACATGCGAAAACGGCGCCGAAAGTAATCTTGTGGATACCGCGGCTGGTCGGAAAAATAGTCGGCAAAGAGCCTTTCATGGGCTCCCTCTCGATCACGAGGGATGTAGCGACGTTTTGCTCTAGTTGGTTGAGGAGGAGGGGCGTTGGCGGCGACATAGGCTTCATAGGCGGCACGATATTGTTCATAATATTCTTGTTCTTCGCGCTCCGCTTCCGCAATGAGATTGGTGAAATCCATTTTTGAATTTTTTAGAGAGAGTTTGGAAGATGTAGATGATTTAGTATGAAAAAGTATGAATGAGAGATAATTTAATGTGAAAAGTGGATGATGAATGTGTGTAAGTGGATGATGAATGTGTGTATTTATAGATGATTTTGGGATTAAAAATAAAAAATAAAAATTCACAAAAATCCAAAAAAAAACGTCTATAAACGGCTCTATTTTTTTGGGAATCCAAAAATATTTTTTTTTTTTTTGGTATTATTTTGAATTAATTATGAATTTTTTTTAAAAAAAATTAAAAATCGAATTTGCCAACGGCATAGCCGTTGGCCAATAAAAACACGCCACGTATGGCTGCTCAGCGGCACGGACGTGCTCTTAGCTAAGAGCAGCGCCGTGCCGCTGGCACGGACGGACGAGCTCCAGCGGCGGACGGACGAGCTCTGTCCAGCGGCACGGACGGACAAGGCGACGGACGAGCACCGCTGCGGATGCTCTTAAAAAGAAACTAAAAATCGGTTTGAACCGTAGGTTGGTCCATAGTCAAACTGCCTAGTTTTTCCTCGTTCATGATGACTAGAAAAATTGATTTTATAATCAAATTTCAGTTTTCAATATTGATGAACTTGTTCATCTTACCACTCATTTTCAACCAAACTTCTTCTCTATGGAACTTATGATTTTTGTCTTAACAATTTTAATTTTTTAAGTGAAGCAAGACTAGATATATGTTGTTCGATGCAAGTTGCGATTCTCAAGCCTAGTAATTTATGTGTTTTGTTTGTTTATTTTTATAACTTTTAGTTTATTATTTATTGTGTTCTTATAAATTTTATGGTGAAATAACAAGATATTTCATGTAAAATAAAAAAATACTTGATATGGTTCGATGGTCATTAGTAAAACACACTACACTAGTAGTAAAAAATTTGGGTTAATTGATAATGTGAATAATGATTTGGATGAAATAGAGAGTAATAAATTATTGAAAAAATTGCTAAATTGGCAAAGCATATTAAATACAAATATTCAGTAATTGCATCTATGGAGCTCAATCACCCACCCATGGCCACGAGGTAATGATCGGATGCTTTCTTTTCCTCAAATCCAAATACTACTTTCAATTAGACTAGATGAAAATGCAGATCTATTTGGTGTTTCCAGATACGCGGTGGTTACCGGAGCAAACAAGGGCATCGGTTTCGAGACAGTGCGGCAGCTCGCGACAGCCGGCGTCACCGTTGTTTTGACTGCCAGAAATCAGAAAAGAGGCGTGGAAGCCGTCAATCGACTGCAACAATCGGGTCTCTCCAATGTACTATTCCATCAGCTTGACGTACTAGACGCGCAAAGCATACACTCCCTCGCCCAATTCATCCAAACGCGATTCCAAAGGCTCCATATTTTGGTAAAATTCCTTCACTTTTATTGCGTTTTTATTTTTTGAGCAATCAATTTATTGTTTGGCTTTCACGGAAAAATAAGCCCATCTTGATAGATTAAAAGAAGTGGTTCGTTGTAATTGGAATAAGAGGGTATAATATTTGGGATAAATAAATTATAAAAAAGTGGTTCATTCTATTGGAACCACATGTAGTAGTAGTACCTACGTGTCCAAAGCCAAATACCTAGCTGTCTACAAAAATTTGTTTTTGTTATCGACAACACAGTGTTTTAAAAAATTGTTTAAGAAATACGAGATATATAGAGAAATAAATTGTTGAAATATTATAAGGGAAAAATAGTACTAGTATTTTACACATCACAATACAGAGATGGACTTACTATAAATAAATAGATACTCCCATCTCCCGCTACAAATGATTGATGTTTAGATCTTTCTCATTACAAATTTTCTTTTTATCAGTGAAACGCAATACTTTTATTATTTCTTAGTATTTTATTTTCTCATTTATTTTATTCTTTTTTTAACTGTTTACTTTATTCTCTCTACGCTTAACTCAATAAATATCATGCCGAAAATGGAACCGGGAGAGTACTTATTTTAGGGAACGGCCTAAAATGAAATAATATGACTATTTTTCATGGACGGATATTGTAATAGTCTAATTTTTTGTCTTTTACTTTGTCAATTTACATTAAAACTGATACGGCGTACAATAAACGAGTATGCAATGCAATTTTTTGTCTTTTACTTTGTCAATTTACATTAAAACTGATACGGCGTACTATAAACGAGTATGGAATGCAAGGAGAGAGCAGTGATTTCAACCTTGGTTATCAAATGTGCATAATTTTCTGAATTTGTTTATATAAAGAAAATTGAATGTGAGTTTTAAATTTTATGAGTGTTATATTTCTCCGAACTAAAAAAAAGTGTATGTAATACTCCTATTTGATAAATGTAATATGATACACGTTAATACTCCTCTATCCTGTAATAGATGTCACACTTTCCTTTTCAATTTATCTCATAAAAGAATTTTCTTTTTTTGAAAAAAATTGTCTCTTATATCAATACATTTCATTTTCTCTTACCATTTAAAACACATAACAACATTTTCTAAATCATAGCGGGACATCTATTATAGGACAAAGGCATTGTCATATACGAAAACGAGACTAATGGCATAGTGCTGTGTCCTTTATCTCGTCAACACAGATAAATATATGTTGATGTTGATGCTGATGTGGATGTGGATGTTTTCTTTTTTTATTTTTATTTTTATTGATAGTAATATTCTTACATTTACCATTAATATATTTCCTAGTCATAGTTTGAATCAGATTCTAATCGAATCGTCTTCATGTTTAGTTTTGTTGTGATAGCGACACAACATTTTTTCGTGTTTAGAAAAGCAAAAAGACTAGCTAGAGAGACCTTTTTGAGTAGAAAGCAATAGCTATAAATATTTAGTATCATTCCCTTTTAGCCAATTATCTGTATTGCTAAAATTTGAGGGCAAAGAAGACTGATTTATACTCCCTTCGTCCTAATAAATACTAGGAGTACTATGACACATTTACTTTTCAGCTCGGGATTTTATGTTTTAATAGGACAACCAAAAAGGAAAACGTTTCATATTAAATAGGACAGAGGGAGTACTGTTTTTGACAGGTTAACAATGCTGGAGCTACTGGGGTAGAAGTTGATGAAGATGGCCTAAGGGCTAAAAATATCGACCCCGAAATATGGGTAAGCCATAATATCGCAGCAGCTCTCGACGAACCCTGTTACATAATTGTCATTTCTCGTTTTTCCGGCAATGCAGCTTGCAGGAAAGGCGGTGGACATGATACAAGACGTTATGAAAACAACGTACGATGCAGCAAAGGAATGCATACAAACCAATTACTATGGTGCCAAGAACGTAACCGAGGGCCTTCTTCCTCTGCTGCAGCGCTCCACCTCAGGAGCTCGGGTCGTCAATGTTACTTCCCTGAGGGGAGAATTATCCGTGAGTTGGGACACTCGTGACGATAGTTTGCATGATCTAGTCGATTGCTTTGTTTAATTTGTTGGGAGTTGAGATTCGGAGTGTGTTGTGATGATGCAGCGTGTCCCTGATGAGCGGAGAAGGAAGGAACTCGGAGATATAGACACTCTAACAGAGGATAAAATTGACAGGATTCTGCAGCAGTTTCTGCAGGATGTGCAACGGGAAGCGATTGAAACCAACGGATGGCAGAAGATGCTACCGGCTTACAGCATATCGAAGGTAACTCTAAATGCCTACACTAGACTATTTGCTAGGAAGCATCCGGATATGTGTGTGAACTGTGTGCACCCGGGGTACGTGGACACCGATCTCAACTGGCACACGGGACCATTGACGGTGGAAGAGGGGGCTCGAGGCTCCGTCATGCTGGCTCTACTGCCCGATGGAGGTCCCACCGGGTGCTACTTTGACCGAACAAATGTCGCTTGCTTCTAATTTGGGAGTTGGGACATATTATTTGTATTTGCTTCTAATCTTGTAACTGGTTTGAGTTCTAGTTTTTGGTAACAATATAATTGTAGTCTTTGAACAATAGAGATAAATTTTTTACTAAAATGTCATTTTTGCCTAACGTCTTTTACACATTTTCCGGTCTTTTCAACAATTGGTATTAATTTTGTGGTAGTTATGGAATAATCATACAATATGCAATTTTTTAATGGAGTACTTCATTGTTAAAATTTAGTAGATTTTTCAAATCTTTACCGTCCCATATAATTAACTTACAGTAGAAATCTTAAAATTTAAGAATTTTTTTTTTATTTTATACAACTGATTTTATGATGATTCTAATAAAATCTCAATTACGTAGGTTCGCGCGAATAAATATAAAAGATGTACTCCACTAATTTATACTACTCCATATGTATTTATGTTGACTTGCAGTAACATGTTGTTTATTGTTGTGTTATGATTACCCAGAACGTGATCAAATGCAAACTCTAAATATTGTATAAACTCCAAACTATAATCTGGGCCGATGACTGTTGCTACTATTTTGTCATCTGTTGACATTTTCTAATGGTCCAGATCATAGTTTGGAGTTTGTACAATATATGTGTTTGCATTTTATCACTACCTTGATGACCCGCTACAATATATATGTAAGTTTAATATATATAAATTAATTCTAAAAATTATAATGTGTAATGTAAGTGTGGTTTCGAAATTGAAATGGTGAAAATGACGGTTGTCATATTCAACCAATTTGCATATAATGAAGTAGATGAAGCTTCAGTGTACAACGATGTGCGGTGTCATAATCAACTACCTAAGGTTTTTCCGTTCTTTCCTTTTTGTTCGTGTCATTCTCCCATTCAACTATATTGAATTTACAAAGAAAAATGAAGCGACAAATCATAATCCACCGGGGTCAACCTTCATGGGTTTACATACATTCATTTGAAAAAACCAATAGAAAAATAAAAATTGCATTTGGCAACATCCACAAATGACAAAACAATGATAATGATTTAATTGCCACAATTTTGAAAATCAGAGCCTATGATCGGGCTCTAATACCAATTATTGGAGATATATCAAACATCTCCAATCCTAAATATCCTATAGGATGATTTTCAAAAATTCTTTAATTAATTCCACGAAATAATAGTTAATGTAGCATATACGAATTGGATTTTATTGTCAATCTTCTTTATTTTGATGGGGCTTTCTACTCCCATCATTCCACCAATTAGATTCGACCTTGAATCATCTATTCAATTAATTACTCTTACTACGAGTTTATATTACTATTAAACTCTAAATCTAGATGAGTGAAAATATCACAACTTGAGAAGTTAAGAGAACTATGTGGGTTGCTAATTGCTATGAGGAATTGAGTCCCAACCCCCATTATTTATATATTGGTGGGATTGAAAATCCCATTTCCATTTGAGAGATGGATGTATCTCCTTATTTTATATCCACATACCACATATATTTTCTCTGATATGTATCCAATATTCATCTAATAAAATTTATTGTTAATGTATTGCATATATTTTGATTCTCCTTAACATTTAAATAAAATTCAATGAGCATGGTTAGAGATCAAGGGAGAATCGGATGGAATAAATTTCTGCTTCATTAAATCAACCTAGATTTAATGAAAGTTTGTAAAGAATAATTAGTATCATTATCACAATTAATGAATTAATATTGATTTACCACTCAAATTTAGATTACATAATCCGAGCATCTTTCCAATTTTTTCATTTTTTCGTGTTTAACTATATTGTCCATTTGTGTTTTTCCCTTGTTTCCATATTTTTCCACAATGGATGAAACTATTTAGTTAATGGAAATAAACTATTTTTTGTTAAAGAAATATCAGACATTTTATTTTATAAATTGAAGTTAAAATACCACAATCCTGAACTTAATTACCGTAAAGAGTTACTAATATGGGAAATATAAATTTATTAAAATTGAATTAATTCATGATTTTCTAATATTATAAAGAAGGGATATTGGCCCCCTAATATCATGAAACTTTCAAAAAGTTTGATTTTTCTCATGAACATTCAACTTGACAAATAATATCACAAACTTTACTCGAGTTTGTTATTTCTATCAACGAAAAAATTCCAGCTATATTAATGGATTGAAGAACAATTCTGGAGGGTGTGTTTAAAAAAAACTATCTTCAAATATTTAAAAATTTGAAGCTCTCGAAGTTGTTATCGAAAAATAATGAAAACAGATTTGTATCATGATATTATTTGCCGGAATTTTTTCGTCAATGAAAAATAACAAATTCAGATAAAGTTCGTAATATTGTTCTAAGTTAAAAATTTGTTAAAAAAATCTCTCTCTTTTTTAAAGTTTCATGATATTAGGAGTTAATATCCCTATAAAAGAGAGACTAAATACCAGTATAAGTACATTTTATGCTTATTTATCACAATTAGAGCATCCGCAATGGTAGGCTAGCGACCGGCTAGTCGATTCGTCGCGCTGGCCGATCGGCTAGCCGAACCATTGCAATCGGCCAGCGCAAAATCGGCGAGCGGATCGGCGTGGGCTCGCCGATCGCTCGTCGCTGGCCGAAACGCTAGCCGATCGGCTAGCCGCCATTGTGGAGGCCCGATCGGCCAGCGCCGATTTTCGATTTTTTTTTTTTTTTTTTTTTTTAAAATCATATATAAACGCGATTTTCGTTTCATTTTCATTTGCACCACTTGTTTTAACGAGTTTTCTCTCTCTCTAACTTTCTGTTCAAGAGCATCATCGAGTGATGGATCACAACAACGAGTCCGGCGGATGCTCTTATATTCCTAATTCGAAGTTGTGAATTTAAGACAACAGTTGGCACCACCTTTCCATCTGCCAACAATAAATGCAACCCATTTTATTAGAGTGATCCATCCATAAATTCCCATCTAATTCCAAAAACCTAATTTTGCATCATGCTTTTTGTTCAAACTTGTGGACTAGAATATTGTGGGGCATTGTCACATGCGACAACTTATTTGCTTTGCATATTTCGAATTAAAAATGTGATGCTGCTTATATAAAGCAAATTGAGAAAGTTATTCCAAAGCCTTTCCCCTTGTGTCTACCTTCCAACTGCCTCCATATTTAATTTCCTTACGATTTTATTTATGTATACAAAAATTACAATGTGATTTGTCGATTCTAGTTAATGCGGAAGATTAAATTGCTTTTCAATTTTTCCAACTTAATTCATTTTCATTCCTCTTTCCGAAATTGGTACCTAAAACAACGAACTTTGGTCTAAATCTGATACTCCATTTTTAATGAATTTTAAAAGTGATTTGAAATATCACAACTTTTACATTCTGTGTTATTTCCCAGCTCCGAATAAGATATTTGCTACCAAACTCATTCTACGTAGGGAATCTGCAATCGAGTAACATTTGCGATATTTTATACTACCACTTTAATATCACTTTAAAAGTTTGTGGCAAATAGGATAAAAAGTCACATACGCTAGTCAGATATGAAGGTTGATCCAACGTGGAAAATAATACTACACGAAATGTGAAGTTTGTGATTTTTTTTTACACTTTTAAAATAAATAGAAAATATCAATATATAGTTAAGAGGTTAGTGATTTTAAAGAATAATATTTAAAGAAAAAAAACAATTCTGGTGAGGTAATTTTTAAAATATTTAAAATATTAAAAATTGAAAAGCATTGTAACGTATAAGACATGTGGATGAGCTTGTAAATCAAAACAAGAGATAAAAGTTAATTTGAAAAAGAAATGTAGCAGAGTTTGAAATGTGAAAGAAATAAATTTGGCGGTTGGGCCCATTTCAATTTCTTCATCTTTTTACACACAGAATTTCCTCAATTGCTAGCTGTTATATATTAATAAACCCAAGCAAGCTCACCACAAATCCCACCCAATTTCGACCTAATTTCACCACCACAGCCATGTCCTCCTCCACCATTGCCTATTCACTGATGATCGCCCTCATTATCGCGGCGACGGCGACCGCGCAGTCACCCGCGCCGGCGCCGACATTTCCGGAAGCGCCTGGGCCTGCGCCGGAGCTGGATTGCTTCCCTTATTTACTAAACCTGTCGGATTGCCTGACATTTGTAGAGGAGGGGAGTAATCTGACCCAACCCGCCGGCGGATGCTGCCCGGAGCTGGGGAACTTGGTGGATACGCAGCCAATCTGCTTGTGCCAGCTGTTGGGGGACCCCTCCAAGGTTGGGATCGCCGTCGATCTCAACAGAGCTCTTAAGCTGCCTTCTCTCTGCAATGTCTCCACCCCTCCGGTTAGCTTGTGTGCAGGTATTTGCAATTCCTTCTTAATTCTCTACGCTTTTTAATGCACGCTATTATTATTGTTGGATTAATTAGTGGTGGTTTTATGAGTTTTCTTTTAAATAATGGTGTATGATTTTGAAATATCTAATTGTAACGGCCATTGCATGACCAAGATTCACAACACTACTTTTTTATTAATTCAAAACATCCATCGTGATTTTGGGGGCCACTTGAAATCTAGTAATGATTTGTTTAATCAAACATGATTTATGGGCCGATTCAATTATTTGTGTTTCCCATTTTATTATATAAAGTCTTTAAATTACAAGTGGTTTATGCAAATTTTAACCATCAATCCTTCCCATCTCCAAATAAGACAGATAAGTTTATGCAAATTATATGATAATAAAATAAACATTAGAAGGTGCAATAATATTCGTAGTAAATATTTAATATCTACTCAAGGACCAACTATATATCTTTGCTCATTAATGATAATTATTGCCCACCCATCTACCTGTCACTGACAAAATTATTAATATAGGTAGTCCCTGTTGTTTTAACTATCCATTCAATTCTCACAACACTATAAATGAGTAAATAACGAATCAGTAAATTAAGAGAGAAAGATGAAAAATTAGGTAAAGTATGAGAAAAAGCTTTTTATTTTTAGAAATATCACTATTTTTTTTGGACATCCCAAAATAATAAAACGAGACTATTATTCATGGACGGAAGGTGGAGTAAGTTTCTTATTATTGTATACTAGTATCTACATTTACTTTATTTTAAACATCTGTATAGAGGTCTGAATTACACAAAACTTAATCAAATAGTGTGTAAGTTGTGGGTGGCAAATTTGTTTTTCAATGTTGTTTGTGATAAACCAATATAGTATAAGATCTAGGACTAGTATAGCAAGTGTTGATGAATACATGGATTAATTAGGTAGTAGTAATATATGGCACTAGGTAGGTCTTTCCTCTCCGAGATTATTTTGCAACGAACTAGACCTTAATTAATTCTTCATATTACATTCTGTAACAAGGTTGACTGATGTTGTAAACTAGGCTAGGCTTTTATTATAGTTATAGCAGTATAACTTTTAATCACCATCATCACGAATTTGACTAATTTATTGAGCATGCAGCCATCGGTATTCCAGTATCTCTCTCACCAAGTGAAGCCCCTTCACCAGGTATCTTCCTTTCTTTTAAGTAGGAGTACTAAAAAATGAAATGACTCTACTACTACTATGGAACGTCTTAAAATAAAATAAAATAAAATGACTTTACTATTACGTAACGGAGGGAGTAAGTTATATTTTCAATTTTTTGTCCCAACCTGTGTTTGATGAAATTCTGTATCAACAGCATTCACACCAACTGAAGGCCCTTCCTCAGGTGGAGAAGAAACAACACCACCAGCATCTGATGCTGGAAGCACAACCAATTTAGTGTCCATCCACCATTTCCTCATTGGATTTGTATTTTTCATATATTTCTTCACATTCTAAGCTCTATGTAATTTACATTTCCATGCAGATTCATATCTTCATTTCATCATTTATATATGGACTTATGTATCGTTGTAGCTAATTGAATTCATTACACGCTTAATTATTGTATCATTAATTAACACTTGCCTTCGGATTTTGCTAATTGAATTCAATGCTTCTTTTATTCCTCATTCTTGAGTATAGGGATAGTAGTAGTACTATATCACAGACCATCCTCACCGGTTCGCTTTCCACAACTCAGAAGAGTTGTTTCAAAGAAAAGGGGCGGCAAAGGGAAGGAGAAGACCATGCGGACTGAGCCACGAGCGAGTTCACAGCCGGGGTCGGGTTTTGCAAGTCCCACCACACGTGAGTCGAAGCTTCTTGGCAGGCCATCTCCGTTGACACGCAGCCACTCACCTTCCCGTCCCTCACCACTCCACAGCACGCATTCCTCACATCCTCTATCCCTGCACCACAAACACCTCAATAACACTAAATACCACACCATTTCCAAACAAACAAACTCGCACCGTATTTGGCTGGGTGATCGATGACCTCCATCACGGCCTCATAAACATCACAAAAGACAACGCGTGCGTCTCCCAGCTGTCGGTCCATGCCGGCTATGTTCTCCTCCAGTCGCCTGTTATAGTACGATACCACTTTGTTGACGTCGTCCAAGCACGCTTTCCTTATGCCATTCCCACCCGACTCGAGCAGCAGCAGCGCTTGCGGTGCACACCCCAAGGGCACGACACCAGCGCATACTATCTTCCTCACATTAGAGGCGTACAAGCTTCTCACGCCATTTGTCATCTGCTCAACCAAAATGTGGGCAAAGTCGAAGCCACTGTTACCTAATGAGTTGTTGTGGAGGAAATCGGTGAAGTCGTCTTTCCCAAAGGAGAGATAGAAGACAGAAGAGTTGATGAATGCATTGGCAGTTGATTCACCAAGCTGGAGCTGCAATAACTGAATAGTCTCGAGTGCCTGGCGGAGCTGCTGGTTGAGAGACTGGTAGTTTCGACTATGAGGGGAGAGGATGCTAGCTTCTGCTGACCCGAAGTTTAGACCACCTAAAATCCGATCGATTGAACCATTTTGACTGTAGAATGGTGTGGTATGCGGCAACTTCATCTGCTTCGCTGCATCACAGAATTTAACTTACTAATACATATTCATCCAGATAAATAATTTAGACATGATAGCATTTCTGGACAGAAAGTATATTAAGTTCTTGACAGAAAGAAAGAAATTTAAAAGCTCATTTGCTCAGAAACTACTGCTCCCTCATTCCCCAAGGCTAGTGCCTATGTTAATCCTATAAAACTTTATGAAAGATGGAGAGAGAGTACCAAGAAGCTGTGGAAGAAGAGTTGTATCAGAGCCATTACAAGGGAATCGCGACAGATTTCTGTGGAAGAGAGCGTTAAACGGATTGTTGTCTCCACAATCGACCGACGAATCCCCCAATACAAACATAGCCGGGCCTGGTGGTGTCTCAACACCAGAGAGCCCTATTTTCACGGAATCAACACAAGCAGATGTCATCACAAATATCAGATAAAGAAAATACTTACCGCTCGCCATTCCTGTGCTTTCTATAGCTTGCTATGTTCAAATATCAGCATGTGAGTATCAAAGCAACAGGAAATTAGTAGTATATGTTAAAGAGTCTTTTTATGAATTGTGACTTTGCCAACTTATTCCTGTTTGGTTGACTCATAAGTTCTGTGCTTCACAATCTCAACACATTCTACATTTATCTTGTTCTATTATACTAATTGGGTTCCAAAAAAAAAAAGCAAAAGCACATAAAGACCCTGATCCAAGTAAACACATGCCTTCTTAATATTGCATACTATTACAGGCAAATATGTAATGAGCTAGATCATGCTAAACATGCTGGATTCTGCTATACAATCACGAAACGTGCTAGTCGAAAATCAATTTGATAACAACAATTCTTTGAATCCATGACTAGCACATTCCGGCAAGCATATGCAGAGCAACATTGTTCCACTTGGTTCAGCCCCTCCTTCAGGCAAAAACACACACACTTGAGGCGTTGGAGTTAAGTCGATAGGGCCGGCATATATCGGCTTACCCCAACCGAAATCAGCGGCCTCGTATATAGAAAACCGAGTCCATTGAGTTATCGTCAGTTTGCCACCAAATTCTAGCCTCTTAGGCCTATAGAGATCAATGTAGTCGATTGTTGATTTCAGATACTCCTCCGAGACCCCTAACCGAGCCTCGCGGACTAACTGGGATGTGTCAGCTAGGCATCCCTTCACAAGGCTCTCTATGGTGCTCGTAGCACACGCCACGCACAAGGCATTACCATAAAAACCTTCTTTCAGAGGAGTATCTCTCAACTTCTCACGAGCATTGACGGAGAAAGTGAGGCGAAGCTCGCAGTCGGGAGGCTTCACATTCAGTGCTTTCACCCAACATCTCCACACATGAGCTGCTGTTGCATCAAAGGTTGTGCATGAAAGCTCTCCCGCTTGTGCTAGTATCTTCAAACGGGCTTGGAATTCGCGGCTCATCCGGTAGCATTTCTGGACAGGCTTGCCTTGCCACAGTGTCTTTGCCAAGGTGGAACCGTCGACAATTCTCTTGAATTCAGTATGGGAGAACTGAATCTTGGGGGGGTCGCGGGGCAGAAATACCTCTCGATCCCAACAAGGCTTTGGATTCACCACCAAAGAGCCAGCTTTCGCTGTTTCAGCCCAGGCACTGAGAAACTGCATTGCTCCGAGGCCATCACAGAGACAATGGCACATTCTCAAACCAAGGCTGAAGCCACCACAGGTGAACTTGGTTACTTGAGCTATCACCAGTGGCATGTCCACAACTTTGTACTGTTCTTCATTGGGAAATCGGTAGATCAAGTTCATCCAGGCAGGATTTGGCACTGATAAATCTCCGAGATCTGCAAAGGGGACGTCCGAATGGGCCTCAACAAGCAGAGCACCTTGATTGGGGCCAAAGAAAATCTCCAGCTTCCCATTCTCCGTCTCTCTTAGCCTGCCTGTGAAAGGATAGTAAGGCACTAGAACTTTCGTCAGCGCGTCCCTGAGTATCTGAACAACAGGTTCATCGCCCTGTGGCTGGTAGAAGTAGACCGTCGGAGTGAAGAGGCGCACTCCAATCATGTCATCAAGATTGGAGAGGTAAAGAGTAGTATCCTGTTGTGCTGTAGCAAGGTCAAAATCTGACAATACATGACCTATTCCATCAATGGTTACTGGGATTTCTAGTCTAGGAAAATCAAGTTCTTCAACCCAACACGCCATGGCACCAGATTTTACAGAGAGACTTAAGTTTATACAAGATCGATCTATAGCACCAAATCAGCTTCAGATAATCATAGATGTCAGCTATCCATTTGGTAGAAAGTTGTTGGCAAAACAGATTGAATCTTTCTGCCTTAGTAGGTGAAGATCAGTTCTAGTTCAGATACAAAAATCACACATATAGTATGACTAGTAATTATGCAATATTTAACACACTGAAATTAACATTAGAAAGTTTCCAAAAGAAAAGAGTCAGAACAAAAGGGAAACAATAGAAAATTGAAATATGCATAGACATAAAGGTGCATTATTTGTATATAGTTGCAAGAGGCATAATGGAAAGAGAATTTATAAAGGCTAAACATTCAGTAAACAACTTGAAAACTACAAAGCTACTAATCGAACTATTCCTTAGTACATACCTAGCCAATTAGAACTAAGATGATAAGGAAATAATAATAGTCAGAAACTACACTTTCACCTTCCCACCTACTCTACGCCTGTTATGCCACCCATTCTTATCACTATTCATCTGGTTTTTCTTTGCAGCTGCTGAACACTGCTCACCTGGATTCCCTTTACCACTACTCATCTCAATTTGGAGCTTACGGCGCCTCATTCGATTCTCGAGCTTCATACCTCTCAAACTCTGGATTCTTTGTTCAATTTCAAGAGCTTGAGAAAAATTCCAGATCCTGATAACACCATCTTCACCACCACAAGCAATTCGATCAGAACCAATACCCACAGAGAACAAATTGCATCCGAACCCATGCAGCATTCTCTGTGGGGGTTCCACATTCTTTTGGTCCGCATTGCTACCCTTAGAAACCTTTCCAGTAGGTGAAATTTTGCTGGTCTTCAGCAACTTTCTCACATCAATAAGTGATATCTTCCCATCACTGGAAGCTGAAACTAACCAAGGGAACTCAAATGCAAGAGAATAAACAGATCCAGTGTGAGGAATCCAAGTAGCAATCCTTCGCATATTGCACTTAACATTTCTAGTGACCTCAAACATGTGTATGGAGCCATCCTCCCCTCCAGTAAACAGAAGCTTCCCTGAGTGGCTTCGTGCCAAGGCATATGCGTTACCAGCGTGGGCACTGTAAATGACGGAAAGCAGGGATCCAGAAGCAGTGTCCCAAATGTAAGCACTTGAACCTGCAGTGCTCCCAATTGTAGTATCATGAGGAACGAGGCTCCAAACCCAGTCATTATGCACCAAGATATTCAAACATTTCAGAGAAGAACGATCCCAGACACGAACAGTCATGTCCCATGAACCACTGTACATTTTCCCGAATTCCAAAGCAAGACAAGTTATAGGCCCGTCGTGTCCCCAGATTCGGAACTCCATATTCTGATTTTGTGGTGCCCTAAGGTCAAACAAGTGAGGGTTCCCATCCTCAACCTTCCAACCATGTATAAAACCATCAGTACCCCCAGCAACCAAAAGTTTTGTATCAGCTGCAACAGCTCGAATGGTGCAACCAAGAGGTCGAGATGATGTTATAGACAAACCTTCTTCCAGATCCCACATTCTCACCACCTGATCATATCCCGATGTGAAGACCAGCTTTTTGGAAGCTAGCACAAAGACGGTCCTCACAGCTTCTTTGTGGCCATACAGAGTATCGATGCTGTAACGTCCCATAAATGTCTTGCTCCGGAATTCTCTCTCCCCAAACAATTTCTTCCATGAGTTCTCATCCGAACCTCCTGGCCCCAAATTGGCAGCGGTTGCCGGCTGCCCCCACCTCTCATAGTAGAAGTCCTTCCAAACACAGTGATCAGATGCAAGCCTATACAAATATGTATTGACGCAAGACACAATACCAAGTCCCTTTGGATCTAGGTAATTAAAAATTTCAGATATCAATGCTGGAGGTAGATCAGAAAAGGACCAATGCTGGCTGGGCAAAGCTTCAGAGAAACTTAACCCGATTTCAGAATTTGATTTCGATATAGACTGCTGTTTCTCAATCCCCAAAGATTCAGTTTTTCCGTTCTTCACAAAAACAATTTGATTGGAGAGGAGTTCTGACTTTCCAAGTTCATCCACACATTTTCCTGAGCAGTTCTTTAAGCCGATTTCTGTATCTTGTCGGCATTCAAATGCCATAAAACTATTTTCCTGAATATTGTTCAGATGCTTGTACCCAAAGTCTGACCTTGATATTGATATTTTGACTTTCCGAATTATCACAAAAATCTCAAATATCACAAAAATGATAAATGGAAAAACAGGGATGCCCCAAAAACCTTGCGAAAGCCCAACTCAATCACACCCGCAAACAGACCTAAAAAAAATTAGGCTAATCACTCAAGCTCTAAATCGATTTGGAGTCTGCAGAAACAGAATAAGAACGAATCGGAAATTTGATTGCGTTAGAAATTGGCTTTTCAAAAGGGAATCGGTTGTAAAAACTTCAAACAAATGGAAGAGGAATTGAGATCAGATTTGTAAAAACAAAAAAGGGTGCGACTAAGATTGGACAGAAAATACCTCGAATATGACGAAGGCGACGACTTTTCACGCGTGAATGGAAAAATTAGTGGATTCGAAAAATGAGAAGTAAATTGGTGAGTTTGTTAAAGCAATTTGCGGAGAAGCTGAGGGAGAAAACTGGGATAATCTATACCCTAGGAAGTTGGAAGAGGTGTGGCGTTCATTATTCATAATTCTACAATATTAGCCGCCCCTTTATTGTTTATAACATTTACTCCCCTCCACTTCTCTTTATTTACCGAACGATTTTATGTTAGGTTTGAGTCTTACTAATACAAATTAATTAGTTTAATTTTTATTATTATTTATATATCACTCCATTGTTTTTTTTTACATATAAAAAATGATTACAATCAATTGAATTACCAAACCAAAGCATGAGAATAGAATAAGAGGTGGGAAATGTTTTGGAACATACGATTCCATTTCTTGAAGATAATAACAGAATTATTTTAAGTTGCCTATTTGTTAATTTGTCGATATCATGAGTTGGTTCATGTGTTGTAGGAATATATGTTTTTTGGTTAAAGAAGAGGAAGTGAAAAAATTCATACTTAAAAAGAACTGGGTCAGTGGTTATAAATTTTAAATGCAAAGAACAACATTACAAATACTTGATTATAAATTATAGTAGTAAAATACATGAAAATATAAGCACTTGAGTAAGATAATATTACCATTCCTCCTATGAACTCCTACTTTAAGTAATTGAATGCCTAACTACATCTGATATTACAAAACATAGGAAAGGATACTAAGTTTGGCAAACTGTTGTGTGCCAATGAGAAAATTATAGAACTGCACACATATGAGAACTATATAGGACTCAGGTAAAAAAAATCAATCTAAGAAAGATTTGAAATGTTAACCATATGTGAGCTGAACTGTGTTTAAAATGACTATTTAATGGACCAAAAAAAGAGATCCTGACTGACCTACAACTACAAGTTACAATCCCAGATGCGTTAGCTGCGAATATTCGATCCAAACATAATCTCGCCCTACCAGTGAGGCAGCACGAGAGCCTCCGTGAAACATCTAAATAGCCATGTTTTGCATACGCCACCATCATGGTAGTCCAAGTCACCATCGTCTTCTCCTCCATTCTCTCAAACAATTCCTTCGCTTTCTCAAGATCCCCGCACTTGACATACATATCCAGAAGTGCATTAGCAAGCCGGACGCCCAAATTCAACCCTCGTTCTCTTATATCTCGGTGAAATTTACGCCCAAGCTCCAAATCCTCCAACTGAGCACATGCCATAACAACCCCAATCATGGTGATCTCGTCCGGATCAACACTCCTCTCCATCTCCATTCCACTGTATACCCTCAAAGCCTCCTCCCCCCTCCCACTCTTCACATACCCATTGATCAACGAATTCCAAGAAACCAAGTCCCTCACACAACTATCCTGAAACACTTGGTGGGCAGCCTCCAACTCCCCACAAGCAGCCAAAAAATGGATCAAAGCATTACGCACATATATATCTCCATCATAATCCAGCTTGGCAACATGGCCGAGAATCCCATGTCCCAAACGGGAAAGCAAGAATTTAGCACAAACTTTGAACAATAAAGGAAAGGTATAATTATCGGGTCTCAAACTAACACCACCGAAACTCGAGAAAACCAACATTTTCTTGTACAAAATCAAAGCTTCAAATGGAGACTGGCTCTCACCAGTCGCCCTAATCACGATATTCCACGAAAAAGCATTTGGATTGGGCATCGAAAACAGTAGCCTTTTGGAATAATCAAGATCACCCGTTTGAGAAAGTGCGCAAAAAGTCACCAAGCGGCTGTAAGCCAGGCCGTCTAGAGCGAGGCCAGTGACGATCATTTGAGACTGGATTTGCTTGAGCTGAAAAATGGATCTGCATTTGGTCTCTAGAAGAGAAAGAGTGGGGTTTGAGAGTACAAATTTGTGAGTTGTGTTCCAGTTAGTAGTAGTGGTTTTTTGGGG
This sequence comes from Salvia hispanica, assembly GCF_023119035.1. Lineage (NCBI taxonomy): Eukaryota > Viridiplantae > Streptophyta > Magnoliopsida > Lamiales > Lamiaceae > Salvia > Salvia hispanica. Next base: position 15,346,617 of record NC_062969.1, read on the forward strand.
GGGTTTGTTTCTTTGGGGTAGGAGAGAGAGTGTGTGAAGAGGGGAGAGGGAGAAGCTGAGGGTACACCATTGTTGGCGGTTATGGATGAAGCGGAGCAACATTACACACACACCCCAAAATTCTCCTTTTTCTGCCATATCAAAATAGGTTTATACTCGTGGTCTTCATGCCTAAATCATCATAAGTAATGGTAGAAATTAGGTGAATCATAAAAAACAAATAATCAGACAACAATATACAAGAAAGTCAGTGCATATATGGACCTTTATGAAGTGCAAGATTGTACCTTGAGCAAGTGAAACAGAAACCGTCTCTTCCAGACTAATCCAAATCAAGAATGAAATTGGAGGAAAATTCTTACGGGAAGTATTATCTCAGCTTCTTAGTATCTTACCTTGACAATAAGATTTTTTCCGATTTCTACTGAGACGAAGCACTTGAGGTAAAACAAATGACACTAGTTTTCCTCTCTGAAATACAAGCTCAATTAGAAGTGGAGAATGAATCAAATTATCAAATCATGCTTGATACCGAAAAACAGAAGCGAAGAGAGAGAAAAAGAAAACCTGTTTGTTGTTGTGATCGTCAAGGGCGAAAGGAGCAATAGCATCGATTTCAAGGCTGTTCGCTGATGCCTCGCTCTCGCGAATTGCTCCGACTGTTGCCATTCGCCCCTACAGAAAATGAAAATTGGATGGTGCCATTGTCGCCTACAGAAAATGAAAATTTATGGAGATTGGGGTTTAGCGATTTGGGGAAGGGAGGTGTTACGATATTGGGTTTAATAAATTATCTTTGTTATTTTATTGAAATTTATAATATTTTACTTATTAAATGTAAAGTAAGTACTCTGGTTGAAGATCTAAACTTGTAATAATGAAAGTTGAGTGTTTTTTCTATGGGTGAATTGCTCACCAAATTGCTATCGCTAAACTTCTTAATATCATCAACTAAAATTGAGCCATATAATCTAAATCGAAACAAAATATTTGGTTTAAGGTTGAGAAGGTAAAATTATGTTTTAATTACTAATGTTACCCTAACAAACCAAAATTCTCGATTGAGATCCAACTGACATGTTTTAAATATACTAGTTGTTTAAATATTACCACCGAAATATAAAAAAAAATACTCACAATTACAATTTTATTTATATTAATATAGATAATCAAGCCTAAATAACAAAATTTTCTGAAAACAATAACCAAAATTACTTATAAAACTAAAATAGTTAACATTCTAAAAAATATTGATGGAATTAGAATCAGATTCAGCGCATCGAAATATGCTGTCAAAACAAACCCAGTGCCTGGATGGAGGTGTAATACAACAGCTTACAGACAAACAAACTAAAATCCATTGACATTTCAAAATTTAGGGAATAGAGGGGTATATAACTATATATGCATATAGTACATGGTATTCCATTACACACAACAACAAGCATTTCGTAATCAAGTCCTTTGCCTTACTCTCCTGCCACTGGTATCACCACCATCAGAGAGCTGGCCCCATACACTTCTCGACTTGCCACCACCGCTGCTACATTCTTCATCGCAGCCAGCCACCGTTTTCAAGAGTTCAGACTGTAGAGCCGCGCAGTTCTCCTTAAGGTACTCAAAACCATCAGAGCGCATAACAGCTGCAGCAGAATCATAACAGAGTCATGTCTCAGTTCAAAAGAAAGCAAACTAGGTGTTTTAAATTGTTTTATCCTCCTTCTTATGGTACAGGGTTTCACACATTAAGTTCAGCTCCTTCTTTCTAAAATGCATACGAACAAAATATAGGTTCCCAAATGACCTGTGCTCGATACCTAGTGATCCAGAAAGTATACTATGTGCAATTCTATTACATCTCTAGTGCATAGAAACTATCCATCTTTGATATTAACAGTGAGTACTAGAGTTAGCTTCCTTTTCATTTTTAAGATACATATCAAACAATTATTCGAAACCATATTGGCATGCTCTAAACGGGTAAAATCGGGAGGAGTGGCCAATAAATAGGAATCGCCCCACATAAATATTTAGAACAGCAAAAAGGAATACAGGCTGCATTGTTGAAAGTAGTTCCCCTGCCATCCATCCCAACCTGATTTTTTTTTAAAACAGTGTAAAGGAATATAATAATGCAAAAATGTCTATACAGCAGAAAGCAAGGCAAGCACTAATAATGCCTGCATAACAATGTCACAGAAGCATACATCATATTTAATTGATGCAGAAGTAAATGGCACAAAAGGCAAAATGTTGTTTACCTGCTAGGTTCTCAGCCGCAAATTTAAGGCAAATTGGTTTCAATTCTGTAGCATGATAACGGTCTGCCAAAGACAGTATACGTGCAACAGAATTCACAGATATGTCCTTGCAAAGATAAGATTCACACATCCGTTTTAGTCTCCCTAAATCATAACGATCAGCAGCAGCTAACAACTTTGCAATTAAAGTGTCAGTTATCAAAGGAGAAGAAGAACTAGATGCTATCATCTCATCTTCATCCAAGGCATCTCTATATACAAAGTGCAGCATTGCCTGTCAGACAAAAAGGGCAAAAGGAACTTCAGCATGCTATTTGAAACATTGAAACAATGATCTCATCAGCCTAAAAAAAAGATACCATCGAGCAAATAGATATTAGGATAGAATCAGTGAAATTCTTTTCGGCAAATAGATTAATGATTCATGCGTTAATAGCAACTGGAAAGCATAAACATACTGACCTTAAAAACTTTAGGTTCCATGTCTGACACTGTAATATCTTTCCCATCGCTATCCAGTTCAAAAAATTCAGAACAAAAAACTGGAGAACGGGCCGCCAATACCAATTTGTGGGCATGGAATTGTTCCCCAGACACATTAAAAGTTACATCAGAACCTTCCATATTTTCCAGAAGCGTACCAAAATCTGATCCAATGTCAGAATCTGGAACATGGATATGATGTAAACTTGAACAGTCAATGGCAGAAACCACAACCCCAACAGTACAGTTGATCTTCAGGCAGTCATCTTTGAGATAATCTGAAGATTCGAGCATGGCTCTCCTAAAAAAGCGCTTGTATCCCCTGTATTTAATTTATTTATGTTTTACTGACGAAATATGATGAAAACAATGTTTGTACAGCACACTTCTTAAAAAATGTACAAAAGAGACTTGTTTTCTGATACAACCAGCAGTGATTTCATAATTGTCTCCAGTGAAGATTTGATGACAAATTTACTCAATTTACCTCACTCATCATTAGAAGTCAGTGGCCTGAACATATTTGAATACACGAAAGCAGAAGCCATGAAACCAGATAGTTCAACAAAAATGCATGTTAATTCTTTTCTTATCAATTACTTGATTTTTTATCTTTTATATTTTCATTGTTAGGCTGTGCATCTCCCAGCACCTCTGTCCCTTCCTCTCAATGTTCAAATGCCCATAAATAGCCAATAGGGTATTTGCATTGCGATGGCTATTGCAGAGTGATACCACATGCAAATATCATGTGAGATTCATAGCACACTTATTTTCAACTCATTAAACACCAAAACTAAGAAACGTAATTACATCCCCAATATAAAGCCAAGTGCCAAAATATGTATATCACGATTCATTAGGAAATGCTAAGTCATTCTATGTAACCTTCAAAACCAAGGTACGGAGGTATTCTACGACCTACGTACAAGATAGAATCACCTAATGATAACATGATCATACATCCAATACAAAACACAAGGAAATACAGTGTCAATTATAAAATAGCCAAAAGAAAATAGTATCAAGTATAATGAGGCGAGAAGGATCACAAACAATCAGCAGTTATTCATTGAAAGCATATAATGGATAAGACAAAAACCGATATCATCAAAAAAATTCACAAATAAAAAGGGAGTAGAAGGTGGACTCTTTAAATTTGAGTACTACTATAAAAGAAGAAATACTAAATATCTAACTAGTGATGCGATTAATCATCACTATTTATCTGAAACCATAGCATATTGCTGAGAAGAAATACTAAATATCTGAAACCATAGCATAATTGCTGAGATAAAAAAATATTTCAAATAAATTGCTCAAATGCACATTTGATAGAATATCTACCTAGTGATGCGATTAATCATATACAATACACATTAAGATTATTTAACCGATGATATGAGAATTTGTATTGTTTGATCATGAATAGAAAGCTGAAGAATGCAAGTATTTTGATTTTATAACCAGGCACTACTAATCCTAAATCAAAAACAATTCAGTCCAATTCAACTTTTAAGTAAATCACAAGTAACACAGAAAAACAGTGACAGCTTGAGGTTCAAAAACACTCAAAATTTTATAAGGCGGACGCGATTCAAAACTATCTAGAAATTGTTAGTCAACATAAGACAATCACTCAGTAGCAGCGTCTTGGATTAGGTCCAATCAAAGTGATCAACAGTCAACAACAGCAATACTCAGTAGCAGCAAATGTAAAGAGCAGAAAACACGGTCGTAGCGAAATGAAGAGGAATTTACCACATACTGCCGCGGTATTTAAGTGTATAAGGCCCACTCTCAAGCGACCTATCGAAATGGCTATGCACTTTATGCTTCCCTTTCCCGCTCTGATCAACAAGAGTAAGCTCGAACAGCGCCCGCACATCCGTGCCCTCGCTCGCCAGCGCGATGAAAACCGAGACGTAAGTGGAATTGTCCTCGGGATTTTTACCGTCGGGGTAAAAGTAAATCGCCCATTTATAGCCCCCGACGGTGAAATCATGGCTGGCGATATGCTTGCCGACGCCCATTCCTTTGGCCATGGAGTAGCCCTGGATCAGAAATCGGTGCGACCCGTTTATGGTCTCGGTGACGGAGCGTGAGCTGGTCGGCGAAATGAGGAGGTTCTGCGCTTGGTCCGGCGATTCCGACATTGTAGGATCCGCGGAGTGATTGCGTTTGCTTTGGCGATTGAGGTGAAAGGATGAAGCTGGTGAGAGAGAGAGAGTTGGGTGATTAGGGTTTTTTGGAATTGAGATTTGGGCGAATTTGCTTCGGCTGGAGAGAGACGATGATATGGATTTTCAACTTTCAAGGAGAGGCTTTTCTTCTGTAAATTAATTCGAAATGTAGTTACGATTCTACCCCTACTTATTTCACTCTTTGAAATAGTAGTATTACTACGTCTAATAAGGTTTTCATAGTATTTTTACTAAAGTCTAAAAGAAATGTTCTAATTTTGCTTGTCCCCCATATACTAACTATTGTTGGTTGGTTTGGTTTATTGGTTTAATATGAAAGACCTACCAAATTAAAACTTCTCTCTCCAATAAATCTAATTCAATAATGCTTTTTACAATAAGAAAAACACAGCTGAGGAGAAGAATGAATCAAACTAATGAGTTTATATACCTAACTAGGAGATCATAACACATAAATGATCTCAAATCATTAATTTTGTCAAAATCAAATTGGTTAACACAACACAAAACCAAACAACTTATGATGATGATGCTGAAGAATCAAATTGTGGGCGGAGGAAACATAGCAACAGCAGCCCTCTCCGGATTAGAGTACTTTCTCCACACCGCTTTCAGCTTGCTCTCTGCCATACCACTCTGCAATCCAACCAACACCTTCCCACACTCCCTATTACAATAATACAACACAAACACAAATTATTAAGTTATTTCAATTCTTAATAAGCACGAAAAACACAAACAAACATACATGAGCTGATCTTGAGAGTATCCCGTGTGGTGCCTAAGCGTCTCACTCCACACCGGGCTCCTCCCGAGAGTGCAACGAGCAACGTACACAGCAGAAGCAGCAAGCACCGAGGGGCTATACCGTGTCATCACCGAGTAGCTTGTCAAACCAAGCTCACCAAAGAAAAAGCTCATGTTTTCCATCTGCACTCAACAAACAAAATCATCATCATTAACAACACTAAAACCACCAAAATGATCATTCAAATCAATACTCACCTCCTTATCAGATGGAATAGAGGCCTTGATGTATCGAATCAGAAACACGTAAGGAGTCGGTACAGTAAGGTACCACTCCAGCTGCCCGAGAATCGCCTTCTCCATCACCAGCACTTGTTCCCTTGCATAAGCATTGTCCGATATCGCCATCAGGTCACTCACCTCTGGTGCCCATATCTCCTCATATTTGCACGCAATCAGCATCGAGCTTATCCCAACGAGCTGCAGCTCCCTCCTCGGAACAGCCTTGAGGGAGAGGAATCGATCCATCACGTTCACTGTGAGGTATAGGCTCTCAGGGGTCAGTTCAAACTTCTTGTGCACTTCAATCAGCCAGTCCACCAGAATGCCTCTCATTTTCGAGTTGATCTCTCGTTGCGATTCCATATAGTCGTGAACTCGACCATCACCCTAACAACCAACCATATAAGTAAATTTGATATGATTCTTGCAAATGCCAGAAACACACATGAGTTCTTGCATATATACATACTTCAGTGAGCTTGTAGTAAGTGTACATGTCCTCAACATACTCAGCAGCTGTCAATTCGTTGTCCGAGTCCCCTGCATCAATGTCCACGACCTTATCCTTGGGCTTCTTTGTAACCCCACAGGCAGCCTGCAACAATCCATTAATCCATCAAACTACTATAATTCTTGAATTAGGTTGAATTCAGGAATGTATGTGTGTTACCTTGCTTCTAGCAGATAGGATGGAAGTGAAAGCTTTAGCAGCCTTCTTCTCTTTTCTTCCACTTTTGCAACTCTCTCCTTTATCCGAACTGATCACAACCACAGCCTCCTCCTTGGGCTTCAGTGCTTCCTTCTTGGCAGCAACAACATCTTTCCCCACCAAATCTTTTCCACTTTCCACCAGTGGCTTCTGCAATCAAATTCCATGTAAATCCCTAAACTATTTAAATGGATAATCACTGAATAATTGGTTATATGCCCTCCAGTTTCCCACCTTGCAGATGTTTTTCTCTGCTTCTGCTTGTGCATTTGCCAGCAACTGTGCCCCAAAACTCCTGAAAATCACACAACAGTCAATGCCAAGAAGGCAAGAACACCCTACATTATTGTGTGTGTGTGTGTGAGAGAGAGAGAGAGAAAGAGAGAGAGGAGGAACCTGGTTACAGGGCGAGTGATTTGATTTTGAGGCTTACGCTCAACAACAGCTTGTTTAGTTGCCAAATTTCCAATATCTCTCAAAACACGCCTATTTCTGCCCTCGGCCTGCACAATCTTCTGCTTTCCACCACCTACTGATTTAACAAACCCCAATACTCAAGAAATTCAAAGAGAGCCATCTCCAAATAAAAACAGAATCTTTAAGCTTATGATAACAATCAAGAAAGCGCTTATCATGATATAGCTGAAGCGCACCATGTCAAGAACTCACGAGAATTTCCATATTCAGTCAAATATCAACAAATAATAAGAAAAAATATAGTCTGTGTTAGTTAATTTACCCCTCGGTTGCTCCGGAATAACAACCCTAGAAGCCATCTCTGCTACACAAAACGACGACAAAATTCACCCTCAAACTTGGGATTACTTCGATTCACAGTTTCTCGCTCAAGATTTTTTCTTTCTTTATCTACTTTCGGTGACAATGATGGTGAAGAAAGAGAGGTGAGCGCGGACAAAGTGTTTGTTATATATACAAGTGGAGAGCAGCGTATTGCCAAATAACGGTCATATTCTCCAGCTTGAATAGGAGCCGTTGGATTGTGAGTATCGGACGGTTGAGATTTGGTTTATCGGTGTATTGGCCGAATATTGACTAGCCGTTGGCTGGGCACAGGGAGCCTTAATTGCATTAATACTTCGCATTTTAGTGCCTAAGTAATGATAAGTTATAAAATTACCTTTTCCAATTTCAAAAATTCTAATGCATACATTGATAAAATATATAATGACGAGTTATTAATTTATAAATACAGAAACTTTTGGTATTCTTCATTTCTTTTTTATTCACCTATAAATATTGGAGGGGAAATCCAAAGTGACATGGCAAATTAAAACTATTTGTGTGAAACATGAATAAATACTAGTACGTCATTTAAACTTGAAATCGAAAGGAGTACTTCCTTTTCATTCTTCCTCATCGATGCAATTCAACTAACATTTTCTTCCTCTCGCAAATTTCAAAAATAAAAATGTAACAATATCTCATATCAGCGTAAAAAAATAATTGAAATAGCCATATAAATGGCTCAAATGTCACTCCTCATATTATTAATTGGTTTTAGGATGAAAACAATAAGTTTTTACTATGTTATAGCCACTGTGACTTGGGATGATTTGCTTGCTCATTAGAGTTTACTTTTATTAGCTTTGTTGTACTGTGTTTTAGCTTAATTTTATGATGAATTTTTTTTGCCTCCTTGTGAGCATCGCTCTGGTTAGTCGGAGTTTGGGGAATTGAGGCTCATGTGTTTCCATTTATTGTATTTGGAATAGTTGTTAGATTTCCAATCGTGGATATGCCTTTTGTAGCTTGAAGTATTGAGAAATTTGTGTCGATCAGTGACTAACGGCAATGCTAAGGCAAACAAAGATGTCAGGAAATTTGAGAATGAAAGATAAGGTTGTACCAGGAGGGTGTGCATGTGACATTTTAATTAAAATTCAGTAACATTAAAGACATTGTTTTGATTGCCGATTAAGCTTTAACTTGCCACATATTTGAACTAAAGACATTGTTTAGAGAAAATCAAACAAATCAAAAGTTTGTGTATTTGAATTACATGCAGATCGATTTCAAATTCAAATATTTTATGATACCGAACATTAAATTTGAAAATGAAATCCTCCAATTCCAATTCCACGAGCTCATTTACATGATATCATATGGAGTCGTTATAAATTTGATATTTAAAGATCAAATGATAATCAAACTCAAACTTAGTCAATAATGTAAATAATACTAGGAAATATTACTCAAAGTAATCTTTTTTTGAGGATTAAATTATTGTCACCCATTGAGATTTATAAATTTAGATAAAAATATGATTGTCTTTTAAAATAACACAAATTAGATAAGTTTGATAAATATTTTAAATTACATAAAATAACTAGGAAATATTTTAGCAATTAGGGATCCAAAACATGATGATAGATGATCCATTAAATGGTACTCCAGTATAACTTTTCATCCAAAGTGAATGAAGGGGAAAAGAGAGGGGTATAAAAGTATAAAACAATCATTTCATCCATCCTAGCAGTCGTTGTACAAAAAACTACTATTCCTTATAATTACAGTGGCGCTTTGGGTTGGATCCACTACTTTTTTCATAATTTTAAAGGCCTACCTTTTTCTCATTAAAATTTTTTGCTATGAAATCCGCTACTTGAATATAGTCTTTTTTGTTTCACCACTTGTACCCTGTCCAATGTGAATGAATCAATATAGTATTTCATTGGGCAAAATAATTGCAAGTCACGTGATATATAATCAAGGTTAACACGAAATAATTATATTTAACCTTTCAATAAGAACTAAATCAATACTTCCCGTTTAAATTCCATCGGGGGAGCTCTTACATTCACAAGATAACATACTACCAGTATATAGATCACAATACTACTACTACTACTATATCGGAAAGATCAAATACAAATTCTTTTGAATTTGTGATTTTGTTTGTTCTTTAAAATTGATCAATTTACTCCTAGTTTATATATGTGCTTCAGTGTTTTGTTGCATTTGCGTAATTTTACAAAATTCTCGTGTTTTAAGCCATAAATTTTTTTATAGATTTAAGACGATTAATTTAGTACATAGTGAGTACGAGAATACGTATCAATATATATGGCCACTGCTGCGGTTTTGACCTCTGTCACTCTAGTTAGTTTATTCAGTACATAGCGGTCTCTTATTCTCGTACCAACATTTGTGCCCACTATTACAATATCGACCTTCCCCACTCCAGTCGGTTTGTTTGGTACATAGTGGTCTCGTATTCTCGTACCAACATTTGTGCCCACTATTGCAATCTCGACCCCTCCACTCCATTGTCACATTAAAATTTAGTTCAACAGGAACAAACTATAATATCAACTTTATGACTTTTTAGTCCATATTTATATTCCATGTTAGTAAGCAATCTTCAATGTGAGAAAAATAAAAAAAAATTAATTTACTGAATTATCATTCAAATTTTGAAAAGTATATAGACAAACTATAATTAACCAAAAGCTAGTATGATTTTCATTATCCCAATATAGTGAAACCGTCTCAAACTCTCAATTGAACTGACACACCCTAGGTTTCAATATTTATCATACAATATAAATACCCATGTCATATTTTTTTAGCTTCCATAATTCTAGCCAAACTCTATAAATGTCGACATTCTATAAGTGAAAATTTATTTATAATTGTTCTCGAATTCTTTGTATATTTGAGTTACTCATGTCGACACTATCAGTAACTAAAACATAACTCTCATTAATATCTCAACAGATTAGAGTTAATCTTATACATCTCAACAGATTCAATCTATAACAACCTCAATAAATATAATTAATCTCAAAGACTCAAACAGTTATATTTTTTTCCCCAATGAAGACTCATTTCCTCGCCGCCACCATCATCATAATAATGCTGCCGGCGGCAGTCCTCGCCGACTGCACGTGCGAGGCGGAGGACGAATACCGCGACAAAGCCCTAGCTCTCCGCTACAAGTTGGCGGCTCTCGCCTCGATTCTGGTGGCGAGCGCCGCCGGCGTGTGCCTCCCTGTGGCGGCGAAGCGCTTCCCGGCGCTGAGCCCTAAAAGCAACCTTTTCTTCGTGGTGAAGGCGTTTGCGGCCGGCGTGATCCTCTCGACGGGCTTCATCCACGTGCTGCCCGATGCCTTCGAGAGCCTGACGTCCCCGTGCATCCCCGACCACCCGTGGGGGGATTTTCCTTTTACTGGCTTTATTGCTATGGTGGCGTCCATCGGGACGCTCATGGTGGATACTTACACGACGTCGTATTATAGGCGCCGGGCTAATGCCAAGGCGGCCGACGGAGGCGGTGATGAGGAGATGTTGGCTGCAGTGCATGACCGTGACACACATGGTCATGTACACCGTGGCGGGCTGGTGTCGTCAGACTCAGATTCTGACGACTCTGAGGAGCTGCGCCACCGTGTCATTTCTCAGGTCAATTTTTTTTTTTTCTATTTAGTTAAATTTTACCATGATTAAACATAGTGAATTTCTATTTAATTAGCATTATTTTGATTAATTGTTCAGTGTTAGGGTTGATTATTCATTGCTAATTCGATATTTTGTTTTTCTTTTAGGTGTTGGAATTGGGAATTGTAGTGCATTCTGTAATTATTGGAATTGCACTAGGTGCTTCCCAAAGTCCATCGACAATAAAGCCCTTGATTGCTGCACTGACTTTTCATCAATTTTTCGAAGGCATTGGTCTAGGAGGATGCATAAGTCAGGTACAAAATTATTATTTCCCAAACATGTTTAATCAAGAAATTAAACACATATTTATCCAACCTTTTCTTGTTATTTATAGGCAAAGTTCAATGTACGTGCCGTAGTAACAATGGCGGTTTTCTTCTCCCTCACAACGCCCGTAGGTATTGCCATAGGTATCGGAATAGCCAACATTTATAGCGAGACGAGCACGACGGCCCTCGTAGTTGAAGGTGTCTTCAATTCGGCATCGGCTGGTATACTAATATATATGGCATTGGTCGATCTTCTCTCCGCGGATTTCATGAGCCCTAGGCTCCAAAACAATGGAAAGCTTCAACTAGGGGCAAATTTAGCACTTCTTATTGGGACAGGGTGCATGTCCCTTTTGACTAAATGGGCTTAAATCATGAGTTTGTTTATATTTGTTTTTATCCATTTTTGGTCTTTCATGTTATGCACAGTGAGTTTATTGGAGTAGCAAATTCGGAATTTCACTTTTATATTTGATTCAAATCTTATTTTTAAGTTAGAATTCACGTAATAACTAATTGTTCATAATTATACAATAACAACAATTTTAATATTAATATAATTATTTTCTTAATATATGATTAAATTTATTACTATTATGGTGAATAATTTAATTTATTTTAACCAGCTATTGTTGTTTAACCAATACTATCTGTTCTTTCGACGTTAACACTACGCTTAAACGGCAATTGACATGTGTTTACGTAGCTCTTTCTAATAACCATCTTATTATTTGTCCACCATTATTCATCATTATCTCTCGCAATTTCCCATCACTCATACCCACAATAATTAACATTAATTTGAGTCATCATTGTCAAAACTTTGGCTATACCATTATAAACCAGTGGCTGAAGTTGCGAGATTGTGAGGTACTACAAGTGATTAGGTTTACTTTTGCAAAATATATTGGGATAAGCATCTTCTGAAACTGCTATGAGTAAAAATTGTGGAATAGAAAAGACTGAAGATGTTGGGATTGTGGTAATGATTGAGATAACCGTTTTTTTAATAATGTTGAAAATTAACTATAAGTACTATTTATATTTGAATTGATTACATAACGCATTAATTCCTTTAGTTATGAATCAATTAACATTTAATTAAGAATCAATTACCAATAGACTATTGGTCAACTCTATTAATAAAAAAATATATTTTTATCATATTTTCTTAGATGTCATTTATTTCTCTAGTATGAATATATTTTTTTTAATCTCAAATTAATCAAATCATTAGTTTTCCAATTCTATCTAAACTTTTTAGATTAAAACTTAATCAATTTCATTTAATTAATTAAGAAAATTTAAAATTTCAATCTTATATTGACTATATAGTACTATATTGCTACTTCACAGTACAAGTTATTATATAAATTAAATTAAATAAATTTAATTGAATCAAACATAAAACAAGAATGTATGACAATTAAAAGGATAAAAAATTAAAAATAAATAAAACAACAAAGTTTAGAAACTGCCACTAAGTAGTGTATCGTGTAAATAAGATACAGTAATATAGCAGAAATTGTTCCATTAATTAATCATAAACTATAAATATTTACCCGCATATATATCTTCTAACTAATAATTACATTGAATCTTTTCCTTACTATAGTGTATATTGTTATTTTACAGACCACAAGACACAAGTTATTGTATAATTATTATTCAACTTATATGTTATAGTGTAAATAAAATAAATTTAATTGAATCAAACAAAAAAGAAACAATAAAAAGAAGGAAAAAAATGAATAAAACATCGAATTATAGAAACTATCGTGTATATAAAATATAAGAATATAGCAGAAATTGCTCCACTAATTAATCCTACGCTACAAATATTTACACGTATATCTTCTAACTAAGGCAAGATAATTAGTAGTATTAATTAAATCTTTTCCTTATATACAGTCAAGGATAATTGCATTTATATAGAGATACCTAAAAGCAAGACTATACAGCTATTTTTCAAATCACTTCTTTTAAAATTCTCAATGACGAATTATCCAACCAAATACCTCCTTATCTTCCTCATCTTCCATTCCATTTTCTTCGGGTTTGGGATTCGACAATCTCGAGCTTCCTGCCACCCTACGGATAGAGAGGCACTCCTTGATTTCAAAAGAAGAATCACTTTTGATCCCTCAAAATTGCTTGACTCTTGGATTCCTAGCAAAGATTGTTGCACATCATGGAATGGAATCAAATGCAACCCTTCAACAGGCCGAGTCATCAATTTGGATCGTCGCGGGCTTTATCCCGATGACCGGCTCATAAACACCACAATGTCTGGAACATTGTCCCCATTTCTTGGGAATCTCTCTTCCCTTGAATCTCTCATTCTGTCCGATCTGAAGAACTTAACGGGCTTCATCCCATCTGAATTAGGCAAGCTTACTAACTTGCGCGAAATGTACATCGAATTAAACAATCTCGAAGGATCAATCCCAAGCACTATTAAGAGCATGAGTAAACTAGAAGCCCTAGTTCTTAGCGATAACCATCTCACGGGCCCCATCCCCCATAATCTTTTCAAGAAATTGAAGTCGCTAAAATACTTGGATTTCAGCAACAACAATTTGAGCGGAAGCTTACCTGAGTCCATAGAAAACCTATCCAATCTCACGTCATTGATTCTCACAAACAATCGCCTCAGCGGAAGCATCCCACCATCCATCGGAAACATGGACTCCCTCACTTCCATCGAGCTATCCGACAACAACCTGTCCGGCCCGATCCCGAACTCTATTGGCAACCTACGACGAGTTAATTTCCTGAATCTCGAAAACAACAATCTTAGCGGCAACATCCCCACAACCATTGGCAACATGATCAGACTCGTCTACATATACCTATCAAACAACAACTTAACCGGCAAAATCCCACCAACCCTATCAAAACTTGAGAATCTATTATACCTAGAGCTATCTAGAAACAGGCTTTCCGGCCCAATCCCACCCCAATTTGCCAACATGAGCGGCCTCGGAAGTCTAATACTATATGGAAACGGGCTTTCCGGCCCAATCTCACCCGAACTCGCCAACATAAGCGGCCTCGGAAATATATTGCTATCTAATAATAGGCTTTCTGGTCCGATCCCACCCCAACTCGCCAACTTGAGCGACCTCTCATTTCTACACCTTTCTGGCAACTCCCTCACAGGGAAGATTCAGTAGGGAATCTTGAATCATGAAGGTCTCATCGAGTTTAATGTTTCTTGGAATCGGTTGAGTGGGGAGATTCCGCCGCATAAATTCGATTTTCCAACTTCGGATTTTGCTGGAAATCCTGGTTTATGTGGAGCGCCACTGGCTCCATGTAACAACTAATTATGTGTTGTTTTCAAAACAGAATAATATAATTGATTATCATCTTATTGCTCCAATTACATTCTTTCTTACCAGTATTTTATCGATAGATTGTAGTAAATATAATGAAACTTGAAACGAAAATATAAAAATAGTTATGCTTAATAAATCCACGATGAGCCAACTAATCTATAATCTATAATCTATAGTCTATAATCTATAATCTATAATCTATAACTATATAAAAGTCAAGGTTTATTCTTAATTTGAATATTTAAGAATTATGAACATGAAGGTAATTATAAATTTGACAGTTATTGGAAAATGTTTAAAATTTTCAAATTTGCAGTTACACTAATACAATAAATAGGTTGCTCTAATTATGAGATTTGTAACTGAAATCAAAATTAAGCATTCTATTAATAATAATTATGATTTATAATGTTTTGCCGGAAGATCAATGCTCCTATATTTGACGTTTCGAGAGTTGGGGAGTCTAATAAAATGTAGTGTGAACTATGAAGCGTCATATATAGATGTTATGAAATGCCAAAATATTTTTAAAATGTATAAAAAATAATTGTATAAATTTAATTAATTAAGATGGCATTCATGTAAATATTTAGAATACTAAGACCAGTAATGACCAATTGAACGATTCGGTTGATAGAGAAACTGGTGGTCACTATCCATACATTTTAGTCATACTTTATTCTTACTATTATACTACAATTATCATACAATCTACGTAATGCAAGGAGAATCCTGAGTTGCACTTGCATCAATTACATCCTGCTAAATTTTAAAGATTGAATCCTCTGCTATAGTTCCAATTGATGTTGAGTATCCAATCGGAATTCTTAAAATATTTTATTATAAATTGCAATAGTTTATAAATTAGCATGGGTCCCGGGTCCCCAATCTCATTCATACGAAATCGAGATGTGTGGATTGGGTGGATTCCAAATTCCAAATCCCAAGTCCCAATCCTGTAATCCACAATCCAAATAAAATTTGACTAATTAGCATTACATTTCTCACAAAACCTATTACTCCATAAAGCATTATCATTGTTTGAGTGTGAGAGCCGCATACATGTCAGCAGCATCATGCTCCTCCCGGCACTTCTCATGGCTGATGAAATCCTGCTTCCCTAACCCCCAGCACCCCTCCGCCTTCTCCCCCACCACCATCGCCGACTCCTCAACCACCATCTCCTGCCTCCCCGATGACCTCCTATTGGAGTGCCTCTGCCGAGTCCCTCCCTCCACTCTCCCCTCCCTCCCCTCCGTGTGCCGCCGCTGGGCCCACCTCCTCAACTCCCCCTCCTTCCACCTCTTCCGCCTCCGCCACCACACCCTCCTCCACACCCTCTTCTCCATCTCCATCTCCAATTCCGCCCTCTTCGCCGCCGCCCTCCGCTTCCACCACCCCGATCCCTCCTGGAAGCTCTCCTCCTTCGTCCCCGCCATCGACAATGATTTCTCCCTCTTCTCGCATTTCCGCTTGGTCTCGCTCGCCCGGAAGATTTACATAATCGACCGCGCCGCGATGCTGCGCTGCGACACGTGGACGGGGACCATCGTGCCCAAGGCCGGGATGACGTTTCCCAGGAAGAAGTTCGCCGCGGCCGCCGTCGCCGGCCGGATCCTCGTCGCCGGCGGCTGCGCCAGGACGTCGGCGGTCGAGGCCTACGACCCCGACGAGAACGCCTGGCGCGTGGTGTCCGACGCGCCTCGCCGGAGGTACGGCTGCATCGGCGCGTCGGCCGACGGCGTGTTCTACGTCATCGGCGGGCTGAAGATCGGCCACGATCCGGCGGGGGCGGCGCACGTCTACGCCGGATCGATGGACCTGTACGACGTGGCGGCGGGGGGGTGGCTGAGGAGCAGATCGGTCCCCGGCGGGGGGTGCGTGGTGGCGGCGTGCGCGGCGGGCGGCGACGTGTACGTGCTGACGAGCCACGCGGTGGAGCTGGCGTTCTGGAGATTCGGCGCGTCGAGGAAGAGGGAGGGTTTCGGGGAGTGGTGCAGGATAAGGAGCCCGCCGCTGCCGGCGCAGGTTAGGCTGGACAGCGCGGTGAGGTTCAGCTGCGTGGGGGTGGGGGATAGGGTGGTGCTGGTGCAGGTGGTCGGGTGCATCGATGATCTGCTGAGGAGGAGCGGGAGGATGGAGAGGGGGCTCAGGGAGGGGCTGGTGTTGGTGTACGATTGCGGCGGGGATGAGTGGAGTAGAGCGCCGGACATGCCGCACCTCATACGACGCGCCGCCTGCGTGTGCGTCGAATGCTAACGTGTCTTTTTTGACTTTTTCGAGGCAGAGTGGTGTTTCGTCCGCTTTAGGCTTTTGCTAATTCATATCGACCGTTGTGTAAAATTTATTCTTTTTTTTTTTTTTACTATTAATTGATTATTGATTATTTTATGTGGAGATAAACAATTGAAATTTGGACCCAATAATATTTGAGGTCCTTTCTAGTAAAATAGTAATACTTTGGGTGATGTTTGTCCATTTTCCCTTTTTTTTCTTAAGAGGTAGTAAAATATTTCTATTACCTATATTCATTAACATAAGTTATTTACTCCTGTAAGATAAATACCTTAAATGATGTTAAATAGTTTCATTTGCTAGTTTTAAAAAGAGATATATTATGTGAGTTTAGCATTATAAAACAAACCTTCCTATTAAAAGATTGTTCAAAGTAATAGTAAAATTTCCATGATAAACAATTGTCTTATACGGAGTACTCTATTTCTTGATATAATCTATTTTCATTTTATTTCAATTCCTTAAAATTATGCATTTTCTATTTTAAAAAATTCTATAATGTACTATATTTTATAGATATACATAGTGTTATGAAATTTGTAAGGATATTTTAGTTGCATAACTTAGATATTTGGCTAGATTGAAATGCATGATGATATTATTCCTTTTTCATATACACGTTGATCTAAGATCCAAAATTAAAAAGGTTAAATCCTAAATTATTTAGTTTGTACCAAAATTCACATAAACTTTCAGTAAATTCAATATAAAAAATGTTTTATTATGTTGACATTAATATTATTCTAAATGTCAAAACATATATAGTTACAAATAAAATATACATATACATCAAACTAAAATAGTGGACTTTAATTTTGTCGAATCACCTATTCATTGTAGAATTTTTGTAATTGTGTTAGTTTGATTGAGGTTGATGGTATTAGTTCTCATTAACCTAATTATTGACTATTTTGCTTAATTGATTACCGAATTTGGAATTTCATAATTAATTCAATTTCAAATTCAAATTCATATTTTAAGTTGAAAGAAAAAGTGAAAATTGGTTGAATTAAATTATAAAGAAGATATCAAAACTACTAGTTTCACCTACACTCTAAATGACATATGTTAGTAAATATAGTCAATGAATGATTTTGTTTGTCAAACCAAAAAATCAGAAAAGATAAATATCTTATTATAGTGCATATAGAACTCAATTCTCCCGGACTACTTTCTAGAAGCACGCATTCTAAAAACTCAACACATTGTTTTAAGTCATCAAAATTTTTTATCGGGTATATAGTAATTTGATTTAGTAATAAAAATAGCCCACGGTAAAATTCTGACGTTGACAAAAACTTAAGAGAAGAATATACTTTAAATTGAGAAATGTGATTCACTAATTGATCGGCACTTGATTACAATTTACTTATAAAACAAAAAATGCAAACTAATGGAATTACTAGACAACTTGCTTTGATTCTTCAACCCTCTAGATTTAAATGTAAGTTGCAGTATCAGTTTTGTGTTACGTTTCAATAAATAATTGATACTACTTCTCATTAATTAATGATGTTCATGGAAGCAATCTAATATAAAATGATTTATTTTATTAGTAGTACTACTAAATAACTCGAAATACTTTTTAGATTCCATTGGAAGTTAATTGTATTTGCATTTTTCACTCATTGATAGGGATTTAGGGAGGAGTAGTAGTACTAAATTGGTTGAAGAGATATTAAGATGGAGAGTTTGAATTCTAATATGAACCTATGCTTTCTCGTATTTATTTAATACTATATCTTATAGCCGTCCACTAATATCCTAGTAGTACTAAATAAAATCACACATACCAATTAAATATTTTCCTCGTATTTTGTAGGTTAAAATCACACAAATAGCAATAACTATCATATGTAGGCTGACTAGATTCAGCAATTCAAGCCTACGTCATTCGAAAAGTATAACTACAAAATCAATCCAAAACAACTAACATCGAGTCAAATCTTTATTAGGGAGAAATTAATTGCATTTGCATTTTTTACTCATTGATTGGGAATTGAAATCCTAAATTAATTTGTTGAAGTAATGAAACCTGTTTGGTAACTATGGTTGGTGAGGTTGTCCACATCCACCTAGATTTTCTATCATTACTCAACCTAAAAAAGTTGCAGCGCTTATGCATAGTGATGCTGTTAACAGACACCAACATTTTATAATAAAAGAAATTCACATTTTAATATTAAAATTCATAATTAAATTATTATGGTGTATGGAAGCGCATCCCCTGTGCATTCAGCCATCCAAAACCAACTTGTTATAACACATTTTTGAAAAATCAGGATTTGGTCATGACCTTAACAAAATATATCCACTTTATATGTTTATATCATCTCATTATTCTAAAAATCCAACCAAGAAAATTAGAAACATTGAAATCACATTTAATAAGTACTCCATGTAACAAAAACAGCGATCTAAAATATTGGAAGATGGGAGTTATGAATAAAATTGTGATAAGCATACATATCCCACTTCTAACCTATAGTCCTGTCTGTGCATAGAATAGGATGGCTGCTTTCCACCTTTACCTTTTTCTCTTTGATTCCCTTAAAGCCTGTCGTTTCTCTTCCCTGCAAACCAACATAATTAAATAAGAAAACTAAAAAAGGCTTCTTACAAGTAATGATCACAATTACTACTATACCTGTTTTTTGCAATCTCCTCTCTTGAAGGCCATTCCCTTTTCTTTCTCTTTTCCTTTTCCTTCAAAGATGGCTGCTTCCCTGTCCTAACTCCGTTAGAGGATTCGCTCAATTGTTTCTTCTCTTTGACAACCTCTTCTGTCGCAATTTTGTCAGTCGATTGTTTCTTCTCGTTGACAATCTCTTCCTGGTCATTGCTTTCCATCAACTCGGGTTCCTCCTCCACCTCCCCACCTTCAGACTGTTGAAATGCTGGCTTCATGTTACTCATTTTCTTTAGCTGCACAGTAAATCAGATATACGACAAAAAGTCAGTATTGGCGGAAAGAGTATTATCAGCAGGGACTAAATGAACAGAGTATCAAGTATTAAGTTCTCGTTCAACTCAGTGAAACTGGAAGCAAACTGATAGATAGCACAAACGACAGACATAAGGGTTCAATCAATTGAAGCAGAGTGGTGGGTATGGAGTGTGGACATACCTTAGCTACAAAGAACCCATCCATATTGTGGACGTGGGGATAAAAGCGCCTTGTCTTGTCCAGGGAAGTGTGAAAACGATGCCCTCTAAAACGAATGAATCTGGAAGCAAAACAAGGGATTGTCAGAATCATAAAAATTAATTATCGTAATCTTTCTATAGAATATGTAGTGAGAAGTACCCAGGACGTCCGAAATCAAGGCCACAAGGAACAACTTTAACATCCCTCTTCTTGAGTGCATAATCGATGACTGCTTCATTCTGAAAACTACAGAAGCTGAGAAGAGGATAATAGAATGCAATAGGAGATCTAGTAGGTACCCCAAAAGCTACAAACCTCAGCAACCATTATGGAACATGTGGAGTAGACAATGTATCCTCCAGACTTTGAGTTGGCATCCACAAGATCTATCGCGGCAAGAATTAATTGCTGCAAGAGGAAAGGAAATAAATGATTTTTGGAGCAATTATTTTTGCATACTGAAAACAATGGCCTTTGTGGATAGTAACATCAATTTCTTCTTGGAAAAAAGGCAGTCATTCCTAAGCCATTCGATAGTTAATGATGACATCAGTTAGAAAATTATGTTGATGATTAAGCATTGTGGACTGAGGAGAAAGCCAAAAAGTGTGCACAATTATTTACTACTAGAAACACATAAGCATAACTTTTCACACCAACACTTTAATCTTATAGAATTAGATTCTCTTATCAGTGCAGCGGAAAGCACAAGATTCTTACCCAGAGAAGGACTTCCAACATAAGATGCTAGATATCTCTTAATCAGTAATGGGAAGCAGTGTTACAGATAAAACAAGAGCTGCCTCAAAGTGCAGTTGATTCACCACAATGCATTAAACGAAACTAGCAGAGTATTGCTGGTAGATAGGTTTTGCTAACTAATTCATTAAATCTGAACATCTGCAATCAACTCCAGACTACATACGAGATAAAAAAGGATAACGGATTCTTTCAGAACCAACAACCCGATTGTGCTACAATGACAGGTCATAAGTAATGACGTGGTTTCATATTTTAAAAGAACAATGAATTGCAAATTCAAGCACACCTTTTGTAGATGAGCACAATTTTGTATGTCTAAAGCACTTTTTGAGGTTTTCACAGACTCGTCCTTAGATATAACCTGCAACCAAGAGTAAATCGCATTGATTTTCATAATATCAAGTTTAAAAAAAAGCTGCACGCATTCTAGAATATATTTGACTTCTTACACCAGTGCCACTGCAAGGAGCATCCAATAAAATCCTATCGACAGAGTTGATTCCCAGGACTTTGGGCAGCTGAATTTGATGCAGAAAGAGGGAAATATTATTTTCACCTCAAGGTAATAGGGTGACAGGACGAAAAAAGAACACACACAAACACATGTGCATTAAAACTTTTTAAGAGAAATAGGAATATTGAGCTAAGATTATTACCTCCCTCGCATCATAGTTAGAAACTATGGTGTTTGTTACACCCATCCGATGTATATTTGCAGTGAGGGATTTGAGTCTGGACTCCTTCATCTCATTTGCATAGATCATACCTTTCAGAAAAGATCGTGTGTCAGTCCCATGTAGCATTATCATCAAGTATTACCTTGGGCCTTGGCACATATAATAATGGTTCATTTAGTCTGAAATAGATAGTAACTGGAGCATGCATATTTTGATCCAGAGTAAAAGTATAAATGGTGTGAATTGTACATGTTAAAATTAGAGGTATCAATAACTGAGCTGAACCATTTTTTTAGGCATAATATATGTTTGAAAGAAAAGGAGAGTGATTTTCTCCCCCTAGCAACAGAAATATGATGAAGTTAGTGATAACTGATAAGCACTTAAACCATAGACTTCAACACTAATACAGAATCGCATGGTGACAGCGATAGCTTACAATTAATTTAGAAAATACAGATTTGGTTATAAGCTACTATAAACCTTAACATTTTCGAACAGTAGGATGATAAGATAATGGATCCTCAGTGGTTTTGAATTTTGATTCACAGATTTTTTTTGAAAAATATGTTTCGGAAATAAGACAGTTCTACAAAGTCAAATTGAGGCATTTTTTCAGTTTTATACACAGTGAAGATGAGCAGAAGCATAAAAGATAATTTATAACAGATATTACATAAAGCCGTATTTTTACATCAAATCCGTTTCTCACCTGTATTTTTCATAAGAGCTGCAATGTATGTAGTTTTACCACCAGGCGCAGCCCTATAAATGCACCAATTAGGTCAGAAAGGGAAGAGCATACAGAATCAACAGACTTGTACCAAGCAAACATTTTTGCTTCAAGTATAAACTGGACTTATGAAAGTTGATTGTAAAATTGAAAGTGCAATGGGGGAGTGAAATAAAAAGAAAAGGTTAAAAATGGATTCCCCAGGAATCAAACTGTAATAAGTAAAATAATAAATGAGTAAAGACCACAAAGAACATAAACAATTGCATAGTAGTTGTATGAATGGCAAATACTCACGCCATGTCAACAACTCTCTCTTTCTCCTGAGGAGCAAGGGCCATTATGGGCAAAAAAGAGCTTGCGCCTTGAAGCTGCAAGCCCAACAGACCATTAGCTTTATTTGATATGATAAGCTAAGGGTAGATAATAGAGATATGAGAATACCATATAATGACCAGCCATGTATTCTGGAGTGGCCCCAATCGGAACTTGGGAATCATATACAACCAAACCCACCTAACAAAACAGGAGTATCATCACCTCAACATTCGTGCTTTAATGTTATGGATAAGGACTAAAAATATCCCAGCCATTGCTCACATACTAAAAGTAAAATCTTACTTTGGACCATTTGCTTAATGGATCAAGGTTGACTCCTCTGTTTAAAAGAACACCAGCCAAGTCCCTCCGTCGAGTCTAAGATACAAAACAGAGGCATCAACAGGAAG